>NW_024879940.1:0-49988 GCF_900700415.2 Clupea harengus | reverse complement strand
GCTAAAAATAAATCCCAGGGATTCTCTGGAGTCCGTATTGATCGTGAGGAGACCTTATCAACAGTGGCAGCTATTCACATGCCCTATTGAGCTCAATCCAACCTTAAGACAGTAAACAAGACGCAACGGGTCACAGAAAATCAAACTTGGTCTGCTGTCAGCTGAAAAGGTCATTAGCACATGGCGAGACTGACACGGCACCTCACAGGATTCGGAGTCCAGCAGCTCTGTGCGGTAGATGCCGATGGGGATGTCGCCTACAGAGGAGCAGAGCTTCTGGTACAGTCTGCCATACGTCTGGACCCAAAGGTCCTCCTGCGTGATGGTCATCTGGAAGAGGCCAACAGAGTTCATCCATACATGCACAAGTCAAGACACACAGTCAAGAAAAATCACCAATGACGGTACTGTAATGACCTGAGTACTGGGACAGCCTTGGACAACAATGTCTGATTTTTTTTTTAATGTTATGCTTTGGCAATACAAACAAAATTGAATTGAATTGAACAATAAGCCTACTCATTTTGTTGTGTTCATCTCTAAGATATTTCATTTATTGTGATATATGAATGCTCTGATATGTAATTGACAATGATGAGAGACAATATGAATACATACAGCACAAAGGAAACCAGATCCTGGGGTTGAGTCCAGACCAAGCAGAAGTCTTGTTATGGGGATCATGTAGTCTTTCACAAAAGACTAAAATGATGAACCAACACACCAGTCAGTCTAGTCAGTCATGGTTAACCTTAAATGTAGTGTGGATAGTGAATAGCAAAATGTCGTGAATAGAAAGAGATTCTCATAAAAAGAGAGCACACTCCGACATCATTTAAGGACATAGGCCGTGTCTCCAGAAAATAAACTGCAGTTAATATATTGTCATTTTATCTATGCGGTAATGTCATGGTGACCCTCTCCAGTGTGTATGCAACACTGGCAGTGGCCTTGCATGCATATACAATGACAATAGTTAATGTGATAGAAGGATGTAATGCATTTTCCAACAAATTTAATTCAAACTTGCACATAACATAAAGAGCTTAATGACCTGGTAAAGAAGACAATCGAGCATGCCGATACTGAACACCCTCCCTGCAGCAAATGGTAGCCGAAACATGAAGGCCAGGTTGGAACCCTTTTCCCTCTCTTTCTGTGTGTGGAGAGAAACAGCAGATAATGTGATTTAGGGTGAGGTATTTCAGCACCAGAAGAAAAGCAACAATAGTTTTGCTGTAATACAGTATAGTTTTATGACTGCATTTAATGTTATAAGGTTTGGCAGATATTTAACAAAATCAATTTCTTTGAGTTACATTGTCTCAAATGCATCTAATCATAAAGGTAAAATAGAAAATGATCAAACAGAGGAAACCAGATTTTGTATTTGTCTGCCGTATATTAATAAATGTCATTACAACACAACACAAACTACAAAATTACTATTGAGAGGAAATATAGTATTGTTGCCATCTATTTGGAAATGCAGATGTGCGATCCAAAATGAATAAAAGCTCTGGCCTCATTTTATTTACACAGACATCAATAGTTAATATTGGCACTGTTCACCTTTTCCAGTTTGGAAAGAGCCAGTGAATAACAGTCTTTGGCCCTGAACTGCATGAATCTCATGTTGGCTGGATGTGTTAGCTCAGTGATGATGCGCAAGCTTGAAAACAACCTGGAGAAGAGAGAGCAAATTCAAAGGTCAAACTTCAATATTTTTTAAAGAGATGAATAACAAGATGGTTTGGCTGATTTACTGATAATAGGGACCGGTAAAAGAGAATGAGAGATCAGTTACGCCCTTAGAAATCAATTCTAACAATCACATCCATCTGACTATATGGCCTAAACTAATTTACAGCGCTGTAATAAGCTTGAATAGACAATTCTATCCCTTCCACAGCAATACAGATGCTGTCACTGAAAAATGCCTATAAAATGAAAGGATGAGCTGCAATTTATCATGCAAACTAATGTTGTCAAACTGGTAAAGACTATACTGAATTATCAACCTATTCAAGGTGTCAAAACTGTCTGCATATGTCTCTAGTAAGTTGCTTTCCAGCAGAAAGTGACTAGAGGCTATATTGTAAACTATGCATGATTCCATATGCTTTGAATAAGATATTAAGATCATTTTATTTGTTTTGTTAATGTCACTAATGATGGTTAAATATCTTGTCCTATATTTGTCCTTCATGTCTTGATCAAGAGTGACAACAGACTCAAAACGTCTCCCTGAAACCCTAAAATATTATGTGCAGATATGACCCACATCAGATGTTCCTTTACTCGTCTTTTACAAAGATGGTGTTTCTTTAAGAACAATTCTGCCATCTGCTGTTCAACGCAGAGAACAAATTCATTCCTGAATTAAGTTGACAATAAAATAACACTGGCAATATTGTATATAGCATTGATTGATTGATTGATAGACAGGTCTCTTGGAACGACTCCTTTTAAAAGAGCAGTTCTGGAAATGTTACAGTTTAGTTGCCATTTCATCATTACTTTTATCGTTCCTTTTGTAAGGTGAAGTGCTGTCACATGAAAGTGCCCTAAACGATACAAAATCAGCTATTACAGCAAGTCAAAATATTTTCCAGTGGATCTGGGTCATTATAGAATCCACTTTTACAGTTATATCTAGTCAAACAATGTATTTATTTCTGATTGGACGAGAGGCATTCCATCAGTGGGTATATACTGGCACAACCAGAGATGTTCTAAAAGGTGTATTAGCTAGGAGTAGAACTGTTGCAAAAAAGCAGTATTCTTTACAAACCCCAGGAACTTGTGTCATACTGCTTAAATATTGGTGGTGACCAGTGATTAAACACTGAAATAATATGATATGGTTGCCACGGAAACCAACATTATTTAGTTACCCCCCCCCCCCCCCCCCCCCCTCTCCCTTTCCCTCTCTGTTAATGTCTTGTACAAAATATCATAGAACACTAAACTATTTGACACAGCCAGTATAATCACAAGGGCAAAAGGACTGTATCACTAGGCCAGTGGACAACTATTCTAGTCAATTCAAACCAACAGGCAATATAGATATTATCCATACAAACTCTAGCTGTATATTTTCCCAAACAAGTATCAAATTAGATGAGGCAAATGTATTCATAGAGCTATTTCATTTTATGACATAATACAAAGTGTTACAAATTCTTAAAAAAAGACAGAGATATGGATATTAAAAGAGATAAACAATCAGCATGAAATTATCTAAGAATATTTGCCATAATCATTCAATTAAAAACTAATGGCAACTAAATGCATATGGTCTTGACTTAAAAGTGGGAAATGTTTGGTACTTGCTCTAGGGACTATTAGTAGACCCATCCCAGACAACCTGTCTAGTCTACTTTCAAATCCCAACAGAAGATGCTAGATGTACCGGTTAGTGAGGCATATGTCTGTTCACTAATGACTACTCTCACCTGAACAGTGTCTGGACATTGACAATAGTTTTCGCATCTGCCATGTAGTCTTCCTTTGCACACATAGTGCTCTCTTTGTCCACCACCACCATGTTGGCCGCGAAAGAGACCCCACAGCGCAGAAGGTCATCCAGGCTTTACCCCCAAAAGATAAGCAAAAACAACAGGCAAATAACAATGTAAAAACCGCAGCCAACTGATTAAAAATGCTCATTACAACACAAAAGAGAACAATTCCTACTGCGGTATCTTAAGGTGTCACCAAAGCACTTGATCAAGCAATGTAATTGGTTCCAGATTCACCCTTATAGCAACAATGGCTGAAAACAACTAACTGTTATGTGCAAGCTCTCACTTCAGGTAACAAAGGAAGTTTCAGCCATCTTGTGAAGTCTAACCAAAGCAAAAATGGTCATTAATGGTGTCACCATGTCAAACGATAGTCCCATACTTATCAATTGATCCAACCATGTAATAAACCAGGGGGAACCAGCAGATTGCCTCAAGAAAGTTTGCATCAGGCCTGAAACAGAATATGAAGGACCCCACATGAATGTGTGATGATGATCCCACTTGAATACTATTTGATGTGACACCACAATGCAACAACAGCAACACCGCAACAGTCATGCTCTGAGAACATGAAGGAGGATAAAGACAGTGGAAGCAAAGACAAACACCAAACCACAGTAGTTGAACCATGCGAGGAGAAGGGGTGGAACAGAAAGGAAAAAAAGAGGACAAGGACAGAAAGCTGAGGTTTACTTGTTATCTAGGAGCAGCACTATGGGGTTGAGATCCCTCTTTGGCCTGTACGAAGCTCTTAGAGGAACTATGAAGTTGTACAGCCCATTTCCTGCTGTTTCAGCTGACACTATTATCAACTTGTTCTTGAAGGAGTAAGCTTTGGCATCTTCATAATGGTTATGGGTGCATTCCTACAGCAAAATTTGACACAATCACGCATTACTGTGATGCATTATAGTGTAGCCTAGCTCATATTAGGAGATAACACTGGAACAGCAAAGAA
The DNA here is from genome assembly GCF_900700415.2 of Clupea harengus. Lineage (NCBI taxonomy): Eukaryota > Metazoa > Chordata > Actinopteri > Clupeiformes > Clupeidae > Clupea > Clupea harengus. Next base: position 45,500 of record NW_024879940.1, on the reverse strand, counting down.
TGGAGAAGTACAGTTGAGTAAGTTTCAAGTGTCACAACAGAGAGTTCCAGATCAAACATGTTAGAGGAGAGCATAGAATGGAATAGATTAGTTCTGAGAAAAACAAAACATATTGACGTGAATGGTACTACAGAAATACATGTGTGACGTGTTTTACCTTTTCTAGTCTCAGGCAACAATATGGTACTTTCTCCTTCAGCAAATGGCAGTGTGTGGGAGAGCTTCCAATGTAGGGAAGATTTAGAGGATATCCCTTGATGAATCTATTAATAAAGCACAATATTAAAACACAAACAAACAATTTGACAAGGGAAAACATTCTGGGGAATTCTGTTTTCTGGGAAAACAGCTTTAGTGCTCATTTGCCTTCCCCCTGGAACACTACAGCACTCCTCGGTGGAGAGGTCATCGCAGAAGGGCAGCGTCTCATCCTCTGACTGGTCACTGGAGAGGTCACAGGTCTGAAGGGAGGAGGTGTCTGACACCTCCTGCACAGGCGCGATGCTGCACCTCCGTCCTGTCGTGGTGGAGTCAGATGGAAGGTTTGGGGTGGAATCACAGCTGGGTCGGCTGCTGCTGGTGTCCTGGAGGTCTATTGCCACAGTGCCTGGGGCAGAACAGAGTGGACCCCAATAGGATTTGTATTTATTCATTAACCCCGATACCATGAGCATCTCAGGAAACATACATTGTTTGGGTAAATTATTATATCTAATGGTAATGCTCACAGAAAAGCACTTTAAAAGAATCACAAAACATCGAATTATTGTTATAATGCTGAATGGGGACGTCTCTGGCAATTTGAATCCCTAACACAATACAATATCATACACTGTAAAGCAGATTATCAGAACCCTTTCCCTACCATAGGCACTGTTCACAATCTGCAATAGGCCTACACCAAAGGTTGTACTGCTAGTTTGCCAAAATCATTTGGTACATCCTGACTTGATGACAAAAATTCATTCAAAAGATTTAAATACATTGGCTGTTTGTATAAATGCTTTTCGCCCATTCCTAAAAAACATTTTCACCCATTCCCAAATTGCCCATTATACCATAAATTACAATTATATAACAGGATAAGAATATAAGACACTACTTAAAGTAATAGACAATTCACTCATTTCAAGATATGTTCCACAATCATTCAAAATAGCAGTGATCAAACCGTCTCTCAAAAAACCTAACCTTGATAATTTGGCGAACCATAGGCCTATATCCCTTTCTTGTCAAAAATACTTGAAAAAGTAATAGCTAAGCAACTTATCAATATCAAAAAAGACTTCCAATCTGGCTTTAGAGCCCATCATAGCACTGAAACGGCCTTAGTCAAAGTTCTGAATGACCTACTAATCGCATCTGATCATGGCTGCACTTCAATACTGGTTCTTCTAGACCTTAGTGCTACTTTGACACTAAAGATCATCATATCTTCCTGCTCCTTAACTCCAATCAAACTGAGGTTATGCTTGCAGGTCCTAAACAATTGAGAAGGACACTATCTAGCCATCTACCCACACTCAATCACATCTCATTAACATCCAACACTAGTATTAACAACCTGGTGTAATTGTCAACCAAGACCTCCTTCTTGACTCGCACATGAAACAGATCTCAAAGACATCATTTTTTTCATCTGAGCAATATTGCCAAAATCAGAAAAGTCCTATCCCTTCAAGATTCAGAAAAACTAATCCACGCTTGTATTACGTCTTGACTAGATTACTGCAATGCTCTCCTGTCCAGATGTAGCAACAACTCAATAAAGAGCCTCCAGCTTATACAGAACGCTTTGCCTTCAGCTACTGAGCCTGTGGAATAATCTTCTTTCTTCCATCTGAGATGCAGACACCCTTTCCATATTCAAATCAAGACTAAAGACAAGTTATGCATAAAGCATTAAAACATCAGTTTTCTGTTCCATTACTCTCCTTACTCTTGTAATAGTAAACCTACGAGCAGACTGTATACCCACTTACATGTAGCTGTTCTACAATACTGGAATGCTCTGTCCCCACCTTTTATTATGTACATTCACCCCATGTATGCTGTGTACATTCACCACATGTATCCTGTGTACATTTACCCCATGTATCCTGTGTACATTTACCCCATGTATGCTGTGTACATTTACCCCATGTATGCTGTGTACATTCACCCCATGTATGCTGTGTACATTTACCCCATGTATGCTAGAATGCTCATTATGATACATGTATGATTTCTTGCTATGTTCCTGATTGTTTCCCCTCCCCTTTTTCTTTACCTGGCCGGCCTCAAACAGATTAACAGGGAGTTTTTCCTTGCCATTGTGCTTGCTCTAACGCAGGGGTTCAGGCCCCGGGCTCTGTAAAGGGCCATGAGAAAATTGTATTGTTTTGGCGCTATAAATATAATAAATTGAAGTGAACTGAATTGAATTGAATAGGCTGGTGAGATGCATGAGCGGTAATGGTGATTAGATTGTCCTATGTATATATGCCCTGCCTTCAGTGGACTACCAAGCCAAAGGGTCTCATAGGTTCATATATATATGATACATATGATTTTTCCAAACAACAAAGAAGTGCATATTTGCTGCAGTCCAGCTATTGTGATCAGGCTTACACCCACCAGAGGCTGATTTGCGATATTAGCTGAGCTGTCCTACTTCATCTCATCGTACAGGGTAGAACATAATTTTTGATTCTGTTACTGTCTTGCACTATGTCACTCTGGGAAAAGGTCTGATATGTGAGAGACAGAGGAGAAAGCCAGTCTTTTCTCTTTTACCCATGCTGGCGATGATGCTGTGCACGGGGAGGTGGGTCTTTTTGCTGCCCTGCCCGCCCTCCTGCCTCTGGGCTTTGAAGACGGAGTTCTCCTCCTTGGTGACATTGATATAGAAGCAAGTATCGGTGGAACTCATGGTGAAGTGGGGTCCCGGGTTGAGACAAATGCTTTTGTCTTTGCGGCTCACCCCAATCAAACACACACCATATCTGGAAATAAAGAAGACACAATCTGTCTGATGCATGGATTTTTCCAGCTGAATACAATCGATGTCATTAGTTGGTTAAATTAGTGTTCAAATCCGGAGGCTGATAAGAAAAACTGAACTTCTACTGTCTGAATCTGGAAGCCTAGCCCAGCTTTTTGCATCTGGGCATTTTGCATGTTTTCCTTTCTGAACTATTTCTACTTTCACTGTGTGATAACACAGCAATATTTCCATTCTGTTGTGAGACTTGGTTAGGTACAACTTATCCAGGTAGATTTTCTGTTAAGCTCCAACTCACTTCTTATGTGCATGGAAAGAGGCGTATGTGAAGCTCTTCCCTTTGTAGTCTGAGAAGAACAAACTATCTTGCAGTACAATGTTGTAAACTTCGTTTCCGGAGAACCTCCCATACATTCTGTGCCACTCCTCGGGTGACTGCTGGCCTTCCCTGAGGGACACACACACACACATGACACCATCTGTCAATCTGTTGGCATTTTTCTAACAACAAAGACAGGTGGAGACTCAGTCGGAGAACTATCAATCAATCTTGCAATGATGCATCAAGGGAGAGAGGGAGGTTTCACTCAGCAGATTCACCCGTGTCTCTGATTAGACATTGAAACAGTCTTAGTTTAAGAGTCCTAAACAGAATAGTGGGTGTCAACCAGTAGCCCTGACCCTACATGAATATGAATCAGTCAGCTAATCTGATATGGGAACTGCCACAATGATGGTTCTCAGGGGAATTTGTTAAATAGAAGAACCAGCCGTGAGCAAATGTTTCAGAGGCCTGTATTCCAGACACTGGGCTTTGTAAAGTGCCTTGAGACAATTATATTGTTTTGGCGCTATATAAATAAAATTGAATTGAATTGAATTGAATTATTCATAGGGTTAGGGTAAAAGGAATACAATTGAAATGCCCTGAGATTAAAGGCTGTGAGAGACACCTATGGCTTCACGGCTCTCTAGGACACAGTATTCCAAATGGCAGGACTTTCAGCCAGAGACCCTCACATTCTAACCCACCCTAACATTCTAAGTCCAATTAGGAGGTCGAAATACAAATGAATATGAGATTCATTGGATTATGGATTTCTGTCAATCATTATTAACTCTGATCTTTAATCCTGATTGGCAAATCACATAGTCATGGAATAACAGAAGCCAGGTCAGTACAGCACACACTACACTTGGTTGTCCCCCTGACTACAAGTAGGACTACAATAATCAATACCCAAAATTGATGAAGAGAGATATTCAACCTACTAATTATCAAATGATTCACTCATCATGTGCTGCAATTCAACCCCAATAGTACACCTAATCTAAATCCATTCTATGAGGTATGCAATGGCAGCTGGTTATTTGCATTTCAGGAATCAGAACTCAATAATCTAGGGGGGGGGGGGGGGGGGGGGGACTGCCAGCCACACTTACAGGCCTGTGGAGGTGTGCACCAGTAAAGTGATGAGAGTGGAAGTTGCCGGACAGATGCAGTTCAGGGCCAGCAATGCACACTTAAACTCCTCCTCACATACAACATGATCTAAGGTGTGGGACAAATAATACACACAGAAACAGAAATGTCAACAACAATAATGTCAACAACAAAATAAGACCTTACACTTGTAAAGAAAGGATTTTCTTACCAGCAAATTTCACATGGAATTTATTTTCTGGTTTGAGAATCTGCACATACAGGGGACAGTTAGGGGCGAAGTCCTTCACTGCCCAGGCGCGCAGAATTGTTTGATGGTCCTGATATTAAACAGAGTTTCAAATGATTCAAGTGATTTGACGTATATAGTGTTTGTTACCTCATAATGATTCAACACATTGAATAATGTCTCTGGTTGGACATTTCGGTCTTGCTTGGTGTCTCTGCAGGACACAAAAAGATAGCACTCTCAGTGCTCAACTGCATGATGGCAATGATCCGAGCCTGTCAGTAGCATTCAGCATTCAAGAAAGGCTGTGTGCGTTATGTTGCCTCTATATAAAACAATGTGAATAATTTAAATGCTTAAGAGCCTTAGAAGGGTTATCCTTTTTTATATTCTTTTTTTCATCTGCCATTAGCAAAGAGGTCATACAATAGTAACTCCAGTGTTTAGGCTGTGGAGTCACAGAGCAGACAGGGATGTGGATGACTCATTTCAGCTCATTCCATTACATGCTGGCTGGAAGAGAGACAGGCGTGGGTGGGACCAGGAGCAGTCTTGACTGTCTGCTTTAAAAAGCTCCAAATATATCTATGGCTTTGGAAAGAAAGACTGGGGGGGGGGGGGGGGGGTACAATGTTCTTATTTTGGGGAGAGGTAAATTGTTTCTTATGTACTCATGTCCTCAGACGTAAACTGATGAAAAAGCTCTAGCTATTCAGTTACAAGAATGATGCATTCGTAAAGGCAAGGCACAGTACACAGGCAAATTCTCGAGATCACAGTGCATCTATTTCAAATATTTGTTTTCACTCTATTGCAATCTCTTTCTTTCTCTCTCTCTCTCGATAGTTATAGACAGATAGGTAATATGTTGGTTTTATTTTCAATAGCAACCCCACTTTCCCCCACTGGGCTTACTGAAGCTGTGCGATCCACTTCACAGCGGCTGCTAAGGATGAAACACCCCTCAGCGTTGTCCAGTCTGAAACAGCATTTCAAAGGACATTTGGTATTACTTTCTCTATTAGAGCACGACTCTTTTATTATTATGCACATGCAAAACATAAACTTCTTAATAAACACCATTTGAAATGTTCCTGCTGCTCAACCTGATACAGAATACCACTGGACTTTTGTCTGTGAACTCTGCAGTTCAGTTCAAGAATTGTCCTTCAGATGGCAGTATATTCACTGCAACATTTGACCTGGGGAGCATTTCTCAAAAACCTCACTGACCAACTACCACTGTCATGGTTTTGAACACTCCCTGTCCACGGTGGTTGCTCAGTACCATTTTGGATAAACACAGTCCTGACCCCGGATGTTCCCCAGCCTTAGGCTGGGTGTGTTTACATCAATGTATGTTTGGCCATGGAACACTTGGTCTTACTTAACCTGAATAGCCTATTTGAAAATGCCTTAGTTCTCACCTGCAGAATAAAAAAATATTCTGGAAAGAGCTGGCTAACTGAATTCAATTTGTCCTACTTACATCATAGTTACATAAAATAACCCTTAAAAATCAGTGCAATTTTAACCACAATTTCTGAGAATTCCCGCAGCAAATTCAGTCACTTTTGACCGCAACAATCACAACAAACCCTCGCAAGATCCTTGTGGGACTAATATGTCCACCACATATGTTTAGTAATGCATTATGTATGAATGTATCAGTGCTGACACACTTGGCTCGGAGCAGATCCTGGTCTTTGAGGGCTGAGCCCTGGAGATAGATGACCCTCTGGGACCACAGCGGGATCTGCAGTACCCTGCGCACCTGGACGTCCATCTCTGTCGGACACAGGATGATGACATAGTAGTCCTGCAGGAACAAGGAAGCACCCAGAGAGAACATGATTACTTAGAAACTTTTTTAAGAGTTGAAATGTTGCAGGGGGTTTCAGTTTGACTAAGTCCAGTACTGCATGTTTTCCATCTATCCCTGCTCTACCATCAGGGCTTTGAGGCTCTGACTCATCAGGACCACTGCTAATTATCAGAACACACTTCAATCAGAGTTAATCAATGGCATTATGGCTCTGTTAAGACCCTGATCAGATATCCCTGGCAAAGCAAAGGGAAAGATGGAGAGCATGCAGTGCTAGGGTTCCTCAGGGTTGAAGAGGACAGAGAAACTCTGATTTAGCGATGTTCCATGCACTACCACACACACAGTCACCTGCAGTCTGGGGTGGGCGTAGAACTCATTCAGGAAGTCCACGAGCAGGTCGCTCTTGAGGGAGCTCACACACAGGACGACGTGCCTCTCTGTCTGAGCCCGATGTCTGCTGTAGTTCCCACCTGACTTCTGCCGCTCCATCCACAGATAGACCAGCTGTTCAAACTAGCAACGACACAGTGCACAACAATCAAGACTGAGGAAGGCACTGTTTACTGCTGTGAAGAATAAAAAAGACCATTGTATCACCAGTCATCATCCAAGAAGAGCTTGAGAACAGCTCTTGTGTTGATTATCTCACTTGAATGGGGAGAACCACCAGCGCTACACATATCATGATGACCACAAGCAGTTTGGAAGGCCAGATGTTGGGGGTAACATCCCCAAATCCAACCGTGGAGAAGGTCACAATGCAAAAGTAGAAGGAGTCAAACAATGACAGCTTGTTTCCAGCTCGTTCTAGATGTTGAATCCCACATATGCTGTTCCAAATACAGAAAAAAAAAACAAGCAAATAATCAGTGTAAGAATTCAAACCTTAAAGTGACTTCACTTAACTTAAAGCGCTTCACTCAAAGTAAAGGCTCAGTAACTCGACATATCAATGAGTTCAAGAGTGACTTCAACTCTCTTCCAGAGAATACTCAAATACCTTAAAATAAAGCATAGATCATGTCAGACAAAGTGACAAACATAACATAACATAATGATATGGCTCTGTTCAGGCCTTTCAGTTGTATATGCATGAGATAAAAATCAATCAGACTTTGACCATATATATCTGGGGCAATAGTTTGCAGCACTCTGCAAACAAGCACAGTGATTGTTTTGTTTAACTAATAGATTTTAGGTGAATCATTACATGCTGCAGCCCTGAATTAAACATCTTTTCCCGTAAAACTGATCATCAGGGATGTTTTTTTGCCAAAAGGTTTTGTCTCAATCCACATTCATTAGAGGTCATGAAAGTCTACTTTGATGCAACATCTCTGACAGGAATTGCTGTTATCATACAGTACTAGTCAAAAGTTTTTTCTTTACTTTTATTATTTTCTACATGGTAAATAACACTTTTTTTGTTTAGTACATCATTCCATATGTGTTCTTTCGTAATTTAAATGTCTTCAGTATTAATCTACAATGTAGAAAATAATAACAGTAAAGAAAACACTTGAGAGGTGTGTCCAAACTTTTGACTGGTACTGTATGTGCAATACCAAGAACACTTGGCCTAATTTGTGGTGACTGGCATGAAAGGCAATATGTCCGCAGACGCCACCAAGAGAGAGTGGGGTCATTAGGATCACAATGGAAGCACACGAATGAAGTTCCTCTTCTCCGGTTGTCTTTTGCAACTATCCCATTAGTGGGGCAAACAGACACACCAAACACACTTAAAGCCAAGAAAGCCACATTACAGTCACAGCTAATGGCAGCATTGTGGTCACTTAGCAGTCATCAAGCTAACGCAATCAACTTGCAGGAGTCCAACCACAGGGAATAAAATACATGAAATATTGGCATCTATCCTTCAGATGACTAACAACAGAGTATACAGAGGGTACAAGCAAGGGACAACAATTGCATTTACCTTACTTATTTCTGTTATTTTACAATCTTTTCCAACAACATGAGCATTTACATACAAGAAAGCCAACTATGCTTCATATTCAATGGTTGGTTATAGCAGCACCACATCCAACATAACTAAAATAGCATATCCAGTTGTTTAAATAGTTAACAAATATATCTTAATAAAGAATTTTAGTAACAATGATGTACATCATAAACAGCCTATACATGCCCAATTGATGTAATGGTCCCACCCTGGACAAAAATAGCAGATCTCATAAATAGATTGAATCTAATGTTATTCTAACACCAGAAAGATATTAGTGCAGCAGATAAGCTCATTCAAAAACATCCGAAGAAAATGTCAGTTGTTCTTAACGCAGGATTGAGTTTGTGCCTCTACAGAAGCTCTGTAGCGCCATACCAAGCTTCCCCTATCCCAATTCTATCCCCATCCCTATCCACCATAAAAATCTATAAACCAGTAAAACACAGTCACTGAGGACTTGAATATACTGAGCTACTTTAAAAGGATAACACCATCATTTTTTTAAAAATTTTTCAGTTTTAATAGATCATTTACTCTAAATACTGTTATTGGGATCTGTGCAGACTGCAGCTGCTACAGCTGGTGAGTTCAGGAGCAAACAAGCATGAACTATGACAACACATAGCCACCGATTGCTCCCCAACACATAGCCACCGATTGCTCCCCAACTGTAGCAGAAACCAAGACAGCCACCTCTGTCTCTTTCAGAATCACACCCCATTATTTCCCATGGCAATGCATATTAGAAAGACAGAGCCTTGTGGAAAGGCTAGCCCTGGCTTTAGAGTGTGATGCCAAGATATATTACAATTTCAGAGAAGAGAGCAGTACACAAGGGACATGTGGTTTATAAAATACACGTTTGTGGCGAGCTGCACTAAGTGCATCTCATGAAGGGCAGTAAACTACAGAAAATGAGCAGCAATTGAATTAATGCCACTGAAATGGTGCATGATCTGCAGTGTCTTCCTCCATCTGTCCAAGTAGCCTAAAAGGGTGCAGCAACTGGCCTCTCATATGTCTTCCATGCCTCTGAGACAGTGGTGCCTCATGCTTGTCTGTATTTCTTGTCTTTTGCAGGAGGTGTTAACTGCTTAAGGTTTTTATCACGCTCACCTGGTGAACATGAGACAGATGAGAGTTGTAATCAGAATGAGAACCTGATTGAACATGGCTGACTGGGTCCGTTGGATGGCTCGATGAAGATCATTCTGAGGTGGCGGTTTGTTGTTGGGTGAGAAGATGAAACAAGGTTTAACAAAAGAATGTTAAAATAATTCCCATTGTCCCATGCACTCATAGGATGACATCTACGCAAACCCAGTGTAATCAATTCAACAGCATGCCAGTAGAATCTCTTAGGTTACTAATCTTTTAGTAACAGTCAAACCTGTTACTCTCCTGAACATATCTGTAAGGCATAGGGCACTTCAGAGCTTGTGTTGACTCACCACAAACACAAGGGATGTTCAGTTTATTGACGACTACATCAAGCCAATATGAATGCTTAGCCACCCTTTGAATCAGGAGAGATGAACTGCTGAGCATTTGTCCATTCGGTCCTAATTACTCTCTCTCTCTCTCCTCACAAACAATGTTTCTTTAAATTCTTTACAGTTGTTCACCTTGATGATCTGATGATTTTCATTAATCTAATGGTGAGCGTTTAACCTATATGCTGTTACTTTGCTCAACTTGCTTCTAGATTAATTATGACTGCTGTTACACCACGCAGGGCACTCATATAGTGTTTGTCAAAGTTTTTTCACCAGTTTTTGGTCGATTATATCATATAATTAGACTTCACCAATCCACATGAAACTTAGTATGGTCGCAGCCCCACATGGTTGACATGAAATATGAGGTTTATGTCCCTTGGTGTGTGACTCACTTCATGCTAGCGCCCCTGAAATGGGGAAGGTTCAAAGCACTTTTTGAGCAATACCTTGAAAACCGTTTGGCCACAAATGATTACATTCTTATGGCAAGTTGGCCTCTAAGACGCATTATCCTAATTCATAACGACGCATTTGTGGAGTGGTGATATTTCTATCACATCGAATGTCTGGATGCACTTTTTGTATATGCACATGATATATTATTGTTGTTGTTGTGGCAGTGGCAGGAATGTTATCATTAGTTTTATTAGAAGTGGTATATCAAATTGAGTTTTGTACTCACAATCATGTTTTCCAAAGCATACTTTGCTAACCAGCAGTTCAGGAACACAGGAATAAACAGGTTTCTGAGAGGAGTGAACAGGACCTAAAAAACAACAGAATTAACAGGATATTTATAAAAGCATTGAGTTTATACCAGCACACATATATAACCAGAATTCTACCACATGAGTCAGATTCTATTTTCTATGGCTTTTCTTATTGCTGTACTGCATTGGAAACAAACATCAATAACCATAGGCACCATTTTCATTTTTATCTGTACAACTTTTATTTGAATACAGGTGCATTTAATGGAGTTCAGGCAAACGAGAGCCCATTTCTGTATTTGATCATGGCACTAACATGGCTCAGATTACTCCTTTAGTTTGATACAGTTTACATATCCTGGAGATCACTTACTGTGAGTAGGAAGGGAACTGTGTTTACCACCTCCAACAAAAATGTGATCCGAAGGATTTGTTCCCATATATTACCCTGCCATTAGAAGACAATTCAACTTTTATGAGCATTAAGTAAGTATGTAAACCTTGGCTAATACATAGCACTATAACACTCATTTCAATGAAAAAGACTAATGCGTTTAATTTTCCATTAAAACAGTTAATTTTCAGGATTAATGTCCTGTTTTCCTTTCAAAAAGTCACACTTTTGAAGCACTGTTGGGATGGGATCACAAGTGATAACTTAATGTTTAGAAACTGTCGGGATAAGTTTAACCTGGATCTGATGTTTCTGTCCAAAAGGTTCAACAGCTATGTGAAATCAATAGATGTGATTGATTGAATGTATTCTATGAAACGTCACAGTCAATGTAAAAGCAGGCAGATAGGCTTACCTTGTAACTTAAATAGGTCAGCAAGATTGTTTCAGAAAGACATATCAGTGCAAGAAACACCTACAAAAAAGAACCACCTTTACACATTATGACAGAAACACAATGCTAGAATGTTTTTAAATTAAATATTTAATATACTGTATATAATAACAGGGAATATACAACTTTTTGTCTCTATTGTAAAACAAGGACCATATATTTTCACATATACAGTAGATGTATCCTAGAAATGTCAAAAGACATCTGACGATGAAATCTTATATCTGATGATGTTTGTGTATAAGAAGACATGCTGATGTTACCTGTAAGACCCATAGACTCGTTTCACTCCTTTCAACCCATATCACCGGAGCCCTACACAGAACACTTTGATCAGAAAAAGAATATTCGCTATATATAGGAAAGCTAATCAAATTTAAATGTTATTGAGTTGTTGCATCCACTCACCAGTCTATCATAAATAGAGTATAGTTTTGAGTAGGGCAGCCCCAACTGTCAAAAGAGTAGACATGACTAATTACAGAAAAAACTTATATAAAGAACTTATTACACGAGTAGGTAACACGAGTAGGTAAAGTCATGTTCAAATTTGAATATCAAGTGAAGGATAGCACCAAAGCCCGCCAGACACAAGAGAGTGGTACTTTACTTTTTCCACCATTATCTCACCCACACATAATAGCGTTCTCAGAGAGTGTCTAGCTCCAAAAGCCAGTTGATGACCTTGCTAAAAAAAATAGGATTTAGGATTCAATAGGTACATGAAGAAGATTGCAAGTGGTCTAATTCAAGTAAATTAATAATTACAAGATAAACAAAAGCTTTTCAAGTAAGTCCTCAATTCTGGCAAAAGCATGTTGATATTTTAGCTCCACAGCCAAGAAAATTACACCTGTCTCTTCCATGCTCCTAAAGCAACATGTTGGTTGGCTAGAATGGTGTTCGGCTCAGTCCGAAGTACTTTGTGTTTTTTTTTTCATTTACAGAGCCAGGACTGTCCCAACCTGTACAGGATATTCATGTAAAGGTGTACACGATCCCTGTAAAGAATTCAGGTCCTTGGCCAGTCTTGCCTTGGTTGGGCCGTGGATGGTTTGTCAACTAGATTCATTCTTAAACTACGCTTTAAGTCACCGCACACTGTATTTGTTTTACAGCTCATCATGTATGACCACTCTTGCCTTGTTCTCACAGGATGGATTGTGCTTTTAGTTTAAATTTTTGCGTTTGCCCATGTCCTGCACAACATGCTGCAAGGTCTCTCAGGTCTCTGGCCAGTGACCTTGTCAAATATGCTTTCTGCTCGGATATTCAAGGAAAATTCAGAACCCAAACTCAAGAAATTATCAGATATGCCAACAGCAATAGCCATAACAGTGTTATCTTTAGGATTTTAGTAAACCTCCAGATTTGACTATATTTATTTGTATACGCTGCAAACATTTTGTGTGGCCCCTATGTTGTACAAAGTAATGTATTTATACCAAGGCTATGATTTCTCAGGCATATCTACAATAAATAGTAGGGAAAAAAGACAGATGCTCGAAGAGGCATTGCAGTGACACGAGAAATTCTACAGAATGTTTACAATAACTTCTCCTGCAACCTAATTTCAGAAGTGACAATATGAAATTACCTTAAAGGGTAGAGTCTGGAGAGAAGTTGTTGATATTTGAACTCAACAACCTATCAACACATCAAATCACACCCCTCTCTTCCGTGCTCTTGAAGCACTTTGTTGATTGACTATGGCTATGTCTGAGCCACTCTGAGCCATGTTTGTTTTGCATTTACAGAATTGAGACGCACACCAGAGGTTCTTTTTAGCGCAAACACTAAATGGACAGCTGGAGGACCGTGAGAAGCATTTAGCTGTATTTGACAAAAAGTATATGGGATTATAATTGCAGACTGTACGTTTAAATAGTTAGTGCAACAACTGCAAAGGTTAGAGACACTCTCTTAACGAGACACTGCAAGAATCTGCCTCTTTTGAAGCATGTTTTTTATAAATCTAGCCTAGCACTGGCATCAACTTCAAATTCATTTTCATAGTATTTGGTCTTGTGAAGGGCAAATACATCTGTCCCAGCTAGTAGTTTAGGTTATGCACTGTCCAGTTCCTGCCGCCATGGATAAAACCATAACATGACAAGCAACCAAAATATCATTATTTCATTATTAGTGTTGCCCTGGTAGTGGTCACTGTTTTATGTTTTTCTTTCTTTCAATCTGGTTTTTATCCAAAACTTTTATTAAAGAAGTATTTTGAGATGTATCAATATATTATTGTGAGTTTATCATCACTGGGGTCGAGGCGATATCGCCTAGCCCTAATAAAGAGGGTGGTAAGAAATCAGTAGTTTAATTACCATGCATATCCATCCTCTGAGTCATCTAGTACTCGGCATATGTATAAAATGCAGCTTAAGACCTTTAGAGAGAAATGGAATACACGGATTCTCAGACCTGAAAAAGATGTAATAGTCTGTTACAATTCTGCAAAGTAACATGGGACAATGAAGTGAGATAACAAAATAATGTTGATTATATAATAGTTATTACCCTGCATTCAAATTACAATTAAAACGTGTTCTGTCACTGACAACACTCAACACAACTCACATCTATGTAAGCTACATTTCTCATACAGACTATTGTGTGGTTAAAAGTGATTACATATTCAGAAACAAAGTCTGGTAACGTACTTGATCTTTGGTTTTTGATGAAGAACAGTTTGAGTCTCTCTTTGAATGTGTTTTCATTGACGTAAAAGTCAATCTGCATTCTGAAATAACAGATTGATGAGTTTCAGAAACGTTCATAGTCAAGCATTTTTCTACGTTCTTCCATTTACTTTAATTGCGTCTAAACAAACCCTTGTTATCTCAACTTAGAAGTCTAAATTAATCTCGTGTCGAATGGGGCGTTTTTCGAGAAACATGCTGTATTGCTTTGCTCGACCGAAAGCCTACCTGTCGTCGCTTGGCCAAGTTTGGTCCCCGAGGAGTAGGTCTCTGAATCTGTACCTTGGCGGAAGAGGGGGTACTTCGCTCTCCAAATCCACCATATCTCCTCAAATAAATAGGAGCTATCAGGACTATAGTTGAACGTTTTCGAACCGATGGATGTTCACCAACATTGTTCTTTCCCCACCGTGTAACATCACGTGCGTTAAATGCTATGTCTGCACCCAAAGAAGTCATAACAAACGACCTGATTTTATTCATCCAACAGGGCGTCCGCATAGGCGTCCTTCCACCAACTCAGTTAACTTACATCACGAATTTCTCTATAGGGATACAGCCCAGCAGTCGCGAAGCACTAGAAGCATCCTTTAAGTGCGGGTGACGTTAAAGGCGTGTTTTCTGTTTAGGTCTACTGAAGGGTCTTTTTTTCACGAGGACACGTAAATCTCAATGTAAATTGCTCGAATTTCATTAAATGTAACACATCTCATGTGGCTTTGACTGATGCGATTATTGAACACATAAGCACAAACCAGCTTGGTTGACAATGCTTATCAGTTGTACAGAGGACAGGTAGCTTAGGCTAATCAGCTTATTTCACGGAGTGTCAGTCATTTTAAAGTTTTACCTTTGCTATGTGGCTCCTATGCCCCTCCCAAAAGCAGGCTAGAAATAAAAGACTTAACTTTTGTGACTCTTAACCCCATCATTGTGTGAGCATCGACGAGGAAGGTGGTGAAACCATATGTCAGAAAATGGCGCAGAACCTGAAACAAATGGCAAATTATTTAGTCATAACGTTCTGCATTTTGTTATGTAGAACGGCTGAAGGTAAAGAACGTCGCCCAGGCGAAAAGTTGAGAAATGCCACTCTGCTTTAATTCTATGATAGCTGGTCTCGACTTTTAACAACCGTGTGTCAAATATCTGCCTGTGACAGGGAGACGTTGCCAAAGGCCTTTTGTGGAGAATGGCTTCTTTCATCCTGATCAGCAGACCTATCCAGACAAGGAAACGGTGAATTATAGGTGCGATTCAGGGTACAAACCTATTACTGAAGGATGGTGGAGCACCATTACTTGTGAACAAGGAACATGGAGCCCAGATCCTAAATGTATTGGTAAGCTAAACGCCACAATGCTCTGTTATTTAATATAATTTAAAATTGCTTCCTTTTTTCTTTATCCTCCCCAAACGACCTCGAGGATCCATGTCCAGTAATACCCTTGACAAGCAAGCATGAACATTGGCTAGTTAATGTTATTTAGCAAATTTGTTCTGATCTGTTTCATCAGATAAGGACGACTGCATCCCCCCCGAGATCCGTCATGGTAGAGTGACTGAGCCTAAAAAGAGTTCGTATTGGAATAGAAACACTGTAAAGTTTGCTTGCAACACCGGCTATTTATCCAAAGATAGCCAATTGACATGTCAAAATGGAGACTGGACACCATTGCCCATTTGCGCACGTGAGTAACTCGGTGTTGTTTTCCCAATTTAGAGCAATGTTGACCACAGACTACATGATTAGGCATTTGTCTTTTTTTCGACACTGATTATAAAGCCCAAATGATAACAACAGTTTAAACAAAATAACCTTGAACTGTTTTAGCCAAATAAAAAAAGATTTGATGAGTGGAACCAATAACATTTGATTTACATGGATCGCCTGTTTTACGTCAACCCACTACTACGCCATGTTGTTGAATCGTGGCCTAAAATAGTTTTTACCAGGCTGCTACAGACCATGTTTTCCAAGAACACCACCGATTTGTAAGACACTGCTATTGCCATTATATCTTACATTAGGCCTATTTAACCCACAAAGGTAAGAGTACCTTTAGTTTGAGCAAATACTGACCTCTCCCGATGGAATAGCTCACATTCAGGCAATTCAAATTTACAATGATAAACCGTTGCTAGTTCATGTATTTATTTGTTTCCGTCTCTGGGCGAAGATTTATAGGTTCTGATCATATGACACCAGACTCTGTGACTAGGCCTATATGCATTGGAAAGGGAATTTATTGAAAAATAAATACAATTAATTATTCATGTAGGTTACTATAAAGCAGCTATGAATTCATTAACCACCGACCTAACATTGTATCAAAGTTAGTTGTGTCTGATCGCTCAGTGGCTGGTCTCCTATCGAGTTAGCATTCTGCAACCCTTTAAAATTGACAAACAGACAAGTTACACGTCGATGTTACATTTTATAGGTTTAAATGTAGGCATGAGGTGTATGTGATTTATGTATGTATGTTTGTGAGTTAAGTTAAGTGTATAAGCTACTGGATGCCCTAAATTTCCCTCGGGATTAATAAAGTATCCATCTATCTATCTATATATATATCTATCTATTTCCTTATATTGGAAAATACCGGTCATGTTAATGTGGTCAACATTTTACATTTTAAACCTGTACCCTGTGAAGGAGACTTCTTTTTTTCTCTACATTTCTCCAAGAATTTGCACATTATGTTTCAAACATATTTACAGATGTTCTGTTGACTGAGATGGTTCTTTGAACATTTATCTTACATTTTTTTGACAGGCAACCAGTTCTCATGTTCTGCCCCTCCTCGAGTATTTGATGCTGTAATAGAACAGGAATTTCGGGATATTTTTGATGAAAATGAGTCTGTGGTATACGATTGTATAGACTCGTATACAATGATTGGACGTTCAAGGAGCACGTGTTCAAAAGGGACTTGGACAGAGCCTCCTTCTTGTGGTAAGGTGATCTGTTTTGTGTGTTTGTGTCTGTGTCTGTGTCTGTGTGTGTGTGTTTGTGTCTGTGTGTTTGTGGTACAAGACCACAAATTAACTCAGGCTGTTGTCATTGTCTTTGTAAACATAAAACATAAACATTTAAAAACAGGTCTGAGTGTCACACAATGATTGAGACGCTTATGTATCCAAACACCTGTTTTTAATTCAAGAAACAGATGTCCATCAGATGTTGCCTAGCGATTCTTAGACATTGTTTCTACAGCCGAACAGCATTTTCAATTTAATTTCATAAATCAGTCAAACTAAATCACAAAAAACCCAAGTCATCACACGATTATGTCTATGGTTCTGGTTCACATTTATTGAAATGAAATGGCATAGAGATGTGTTTAAGTGAAAGAGTGGTGAGGAAGGTGAAAATGGTAGGAGACCTATTCAGTGGCAATTTTGTTCAGTCCTGTCACCACTAATGGTGGCATAACAAAAACAAGCTTGCATCAGTCCATAAACAACAACAAAAAAGATTTGGGTTGCCCTCAAAGTCTCAATGATCATCCCACAACAAAACAATACTCCAAAGGGTAAAGCAAACAGTCCCAGAAAAACTGCAGTAGAGAAAGGGAGGAAAAACAATCTCACCTCAGTAATAACCCTAAACGTTGAGTCTGCAAAACTCTGGTACGTATTTCCACACAGGCATTAAATAAGGAAAAAAATCCAATGAGATGATGTGATCTACACAATTGTCAGGCTCATTCAGGAATTCTGGAGACTGTCAGAGGATCTGCTCTCTCGGCATCCGTCTACCCCTAGTCATTCCTATCCCATCCGATCCCATCCGATATTATTATATAAGTACAAAGTAGGCTATAAGCTCATCCCCAAGTAAGTTGGTTACAGGCTACTGTGCAAGAGCACTGTCATACTTCATCATTTGACCAATTTTGGTTGTTAAGGGTTCTTGTTAAATGTTTTGGCCCTCAACTTCCACCCCCTTTGCTGTACCTCTGTACCCCCCTGGGGGGCCTGTCCCGTACTTTGGGAACCACTGACATCAGGACGCCATGGCATTCAGGTAGCAGAAAATAATGAACATTTGAGGTGGTATTGCAGCCACAACATGAAGCATCAGTTCAGAATGCACATTCAAGGTTGTAATGCAACCATGACACAAAGCAAAGTGCATTCTTTTCCGTTACCCGAACGGCTTGAACTCCAAGATCCCCCTGAAACTAATTTGTTTGTACGGCTAAT
The DNA here is from genome assembly GCF_900700415.2 of Clupea harengus. Lineage (NCBI taxonomy): Eukaryota > Metazoa > Chordata > Actinopteri > Clupeiformes > Clupeidae > Clupea > Clupea harengus. Next base: position 27,070 of record NW_024879940.1, on the reverse strand, counting down.
TCTTTTTATTATCCTTTGAGTCTTTTGTCAACAGGATGAACTACTGTTACTAGTTCTTAAATGGGTGGTTGCTATGGCCGAAGCCCAGTTGTTACTTCCATACCCTTTGTTGCCAAGTTGGCATATCCCATCATTCTGTTTAGTCTTTGCTTGGTTAAATGTCTCTGGTCCTGAGCCCAAATGTAGTGTAACTGTAATGGTACTAAAAGCTGTATATTTTTGGTTACAATAGCAGGGTTTTTATACAGTGTCTATTTTATAGATCAGTGTAAGGGCTGGTTGGGGTCACTAGTATGGAGTTAAAAAGGGGTCAGAGGTTTCACACAAACGTAAGTTCATAAGCGTTATATTTTATACACAAAACCATTGTTTTGCATAATTCATTACAAGCGAATTGTAAAGTGGTCATACAAATTCAGATTTTCTTGCTTCCTTTCCCATTTTGCCCATTGAGATTTCGCCTATATCACTTGAAAAATTTAAATTGTCAGGGTCGATCACTAACCACGACTTGCCAGTTCTCCTACACACGATCTTCCTGGCCTTAAATTATTATTTATTTTTTTACTGCAAACATTCAAGTGAAATTAGTCTTCACCAGTGGCAAGGTTTTTGTCTTGCAATGTGAAGGTTCAAGGTTCACTTCTCAACCCTTGTCTCAAAATCAACAATCTCAATTCTTAGGCTAGGACCTTCTGTTGCTCACTTTCATAAATACCTCAATTCACAAATTGTCGTGGTCTGCGCTTGCTTAGACCCCTCTCATTGCCGCTGATTGAGCACTTCAATTTACAACTACCCAACGGGCTGCAGACCATGTTCTTACTACCATCCAGCTGAGCTAGTCATTAGCTCCCTTTAAAGTATATCCTTCCCCAAAAGTCTGTTTCTCTTCTCTGCTTTTCCCACAACTTCATTTAAATCCCCATTTCAAAATAGAAATTCTTTCGCAATTTACGTGCTGCACATAAAAGAAATATACCTTTGAAGCTGACAGTCAATTTGGATGGCCTTGATGTTTTTTGGGAAATTCAATTCAATTCAATTCAATTCAATTCAATTTTATTTATATACCGCCATAACAATACAATTGTCTCTAGGCGCTTTACAGAGCCCAGAGCCTGAACCCCCTTAGTGCAAGCACAATGGCAACACGGGCAAGAAAAAACTCCCTGTTAGTCAGGAAGGAACATTAAGCAGAACCACTGCACATAAGGGGGGACCCATCTGCTTGAGGTCGGCCGGGTGGAGATAAATCTGTGGTTCACAGGAGAGAATCTGTGTTCCAAGTAAAAAATGTTATTAAAACATCAGTTTTTGAATTGAAATATGCTTCCTTTGTGTTGATTCTACATTCATTCTGTGATTTTACATTTAAATCCATTATTACAAGCTACAAGCATTATTGCAAATTGTCCGATTAATTCGGTCTTTTTTTATTATTATTGATTGACCGCAATAACTTGATTTTGGTGTCTGTAATCCTTCACAGTTCCCGGTCAGAGTGTGATGCCAAGTCCCACTGGTGAGTTTTATCCCTGTTTGATTGTGTAATAGGACTTTTAGTTGCTATAACAAATCATACTACATATCTGTCTGTGTCCAAAACCTCTACTTGGCTCCATGTCTACTGAGGTAGTTCTCTATATAACATGGACAATAATGCCAAAGAACCTTTTGTACTTTTTGACACTTTTGGTCTCTCAGCATGTGAAAGAGCCTACGCACACTCGAGGCCAGCCTTTGGATCTGGTTATTTCTAAAGGTCTCAACCTTTCTTCTGTTATGATAATATCTGTGTCTTTGACTTACCGATCACTCTGAATGCTCAAATAAGCAGTGTTTCTTTTAAGTACAGGAATGTAAAGGAGAGTACCAGTTGCTCAGTTTATGGAGGCCATAGCTATGTTAGTTAATTAAGGGACTAGTATAAGTTAATTTGAAAATTCCCACCTTCTCCTACCAGCTCAATTTATATGCTAATGTGGCCTAATATCAATTATCTAGGCTAACATAAAATTACAGTTAGCCTATGATGGCATTTTTTTTTAGTACCAAAAGATTGGTGGAGACTCCCTCAAGAGCCGACACGTGCACACACACACACACACACACACACACACACACCATTTTCCCAATCCATCCCTCACGTCACATGTTTCCTGCCACATCCTACATCTGTCAGCTGTCCATCAAACTAACCTGTCCATCAAAACTAATGGGTAGGTCGTTCATTTTAATGGGCCTTCAGCTATTTTTGACAGTCAATGGTACTTACAACTTATGGGATATCCCAGAGACAGAGAAAAAACCTGATGTGTAGAAAGCAAGATCAGCAGTGACCAGTGGCCTACATGAATGGGGAATGCATAAAATATGGGTGGTTGCGAGCTATCTTCATGTTGAGTTTGAACACCAACCTGAATGTAGTCTCTCTTTGCATTCCATTGTGGCCAAGAAAAGAGTTTTGTTGTTGAAAGAACACTGGTGTGGCACAGCATTTTGTTCTTCTGCCTTTGCCTCCTTAGACTTCATTATGTGAATAGAAATCACAAGATATGCCAATATTGTGTATCTACGTCATGGATGACATTCGTTTACTGCTAAGTGAGCATTTCATACAAGTCAGACAAATGAGACTACCTCTTCCCAAACACTCTAGTCTTTCAAGGGGTTTAACCTTTTAAAACAAACAGTTTATTATTTTTTAAAAGCCTGCCAGGATATTTGTAAACTATGGGGATATCCAAGATCGAATAATTGCATTAACCTTAAGACAGGTTTGTCTCTTGTTTGCTTGGGAATACAGAAATATGTAGGCATAATGCACCTCTCTTCCGATAAAGGGAGCCGTTTCCGCCATCGAACTAGGGGCCCCCCTAATGTTTGGAACGGCTCATTTGCATTAAGTTTAGTATACAGTGGCCTTTATTTAAGCAGGCACTGTCTTTCAAAAGAGACACGAAGTCAGCTAAATCAGTCACTGATGTGCCGCTGTCATTAAATATGATTCAGTCAGTCAGTGTTAATATGGAGAAATAGACAGTTGGTTGGAAGCTCCGTCGTCAGACAAGAAGAAAATCAAGAAAGGGGCTCTCCTGAGTAAATGTTTATTAATAACGAAAAACAAAGTCTATTCCTTTTGAATGTCAAGCGATGGCAGTCCAGATTTGACATGTTGGTCCAATGAAGTTTCAGGTAGCTTCAGCCAGTGATGAAACATAATGCACAATAGAGTGTCTGTAAATGATGTATAGAGGCATTCCTATAAAAAAATACAATAATAAACATGTTCCTACATGCATCCATGTCCATACATTTCCCCATCTAATCATGCATATTGCTTGCAGTGCAGCTACTCCGAACAAGGCTAGGTATCTTACCCATTTACACACCTTTGACCACAGAGGAATGTTCTGTCTGATTCTGTCTAGAAATGTAAACTGCATATTTTAATTGTTTAGAAGTAATGTTTGTGCATGTAATCTAATTTCATCTAATCTAATTCCAAATTATATTATTAAAGAGGAGTAAAGAAGTTATTACATAATAGTTGTGATGGAGTGCCGTCACTACAGATGATTATGTGCTCTGACTGCCATACCATCGGGCCTGGCTCTTTGGCGTTGCGGTCAGAGTGCAGGTTTGGTACCTTGTAGACCCGGGTTCAAGGCTGGGTGGGTGACTGCTCTCACCCTTAGCTACAGTTATTGCACTCAATAAGTATCTAAACCACATTTAATCTCACATGCGGAGAAATAGAATACTGGTAAGTGGAATGATCCCAGCTCACAAATTAAATATGATCTGTATGATCTTGAAGGTGTATTTTAATTCAAAAATGTTGTTATTCACATTCACTTTCTTCTGAAAAAGAGAACTCCAGAGATAAAGGTGAAGATGTAGATCGTCCTGGACGTGGTGTTGGAGGTAATGTTCTCTACAGATGCAATGAAATGTCCAGTGTTTAAATATTGATTTAAACATGTCTAAGTTCAAATTAGCCCATTTTGGTTTCGGTTATTCAGAATTGAGTATAGCTCATATTCTCTATTTTGTGTTCTCTCACTAATTTAAAATTTATTTCAGGTCAAGAGTGCCCTGACCCTCCAGTAATAGAAAATGGGGATTTTACGAAAGAGGGAGAAAATAAGGCAATATACCAGTGTAGTAGTTTCTATAAACTTAACTTAAATAATCCAACGATAACCTGCAGCAATGGACAGTGGGATAGACTTCCAAGATGTGAACGTGAGTATATAGGCAGAAGTAACCACATAAGACCAATTAACATACCTGTCTAAAATGTTATAATTTAGCCTAAAGCTACATGAAGGGAACATAGTAATGCTATATAATTTGTTTTAAATAAATAAATAAATGAGGTTGTAGTTCGCTGTCTTGAAATGTTGAAATATTTTGCCATAATTTCAGCTAATTTTTGCAAAGTGGAGGGGAAGATACCACATCTGAGAGCAATCGATTCTCCAGTGTTCCTCAAAGACATTGAAGAGAAATATTTTCCTTGTGATGATTCATGGTATCGCTACCGGGCTTTGGGTACTTGCAGGGTTAAGACGGGGAAGATGGAGTTTTCCGGATGTAAGTTTTGTGATTCAAATTATGTATACATTGTTCTTGATTTTCCCGATATTGTTTAATATTTATGTGTAAACCAACGGAGGGTACTCAGATAATATGTTTTAAAAAAAACGATTCCTATCCTCCATTTTGTTATTGTAAATATATTGCATTGATTCACCGATCAACTTTGTATCTCTCTAAACAGGTGGATATAATAATCATTGGGTAAGTGTGTTTGCAACTGATGAATTTAGATCAACAGAAGAGGTAAAAAGTTTTTACGTTGGTCTTGGTAAAAGTTATTTATTTTCAATCCTTTATCTTTGTTGGCAGACATTTCCATAAACACAGTGAATTTCCAGGAAATAATTAGAAGAACCAGGAGCAGCTTTCTGATTTCCCTGTTTTTGCCTCGACACTGTTCATTGTAAAACCAGAAGACAAAATAAAACATCTTGGTTTAAGCCGACTCGTCAATTCTGACTACATATGTGAAAGTAACTCAGGAGTAATTCAGGAGGGAATGAATGCACACTGAGTGTTAAAGAAAGTGAATACAGCAGATTATAATTTTGCACCTCAACATGACACAGATTTACTGAAAGCATTATTTGGATGTCACTGGTATGAGTAATGATCTCTTTAAATGAACAAAACAAAGGCCAAGGACTGTTCAGGCAAATAATGATGAACTCCTCCAAACATGAAAATAAAGTTTTTTCACTGCCTCCTGTTATCCAATGGGAAGAACTCTTCTACTGTTAATGATTTTAAATGTTGCACATTTGAGCAAACTATTTTCAAACATCCAGTGTCCATTAAATACATTTTTATTTGTACCCCCGCCCCGCTCCCCACCAGCAATTTCAGGGCGAGCCCTGCAAAATATTTCGGTGCAATATGATCCTCCTTGTGGTGCAACACATGGACTCCACTCACTGAATCACTAACTTGACTCTTTCGACTCGTCATAATCAATCAACTTTGCCCATTGATGTTACATTGGGGGGGTAATAGCTCCCCCAAGAGGCTGTGGTGACCCCCTCTGGCTCATGTACTATAGCCTAAAAGTTGCTCATGAGGTTATCAAGGTAAATGTGGCTGCAGTGTGCCTTTTGAGGTTCTGAATAATGTCAGGGAAGATGTGGAAAGTGCCCTTCTGTACAGTATGTCTAGATTCTTTTGATGAGCGAGAAACAGCAGTTTGGGGGTTTAGTGACTGTGGTCAGGGGTGGCCATAGTTTGCACAGATGTGGTGGGGTCTAGCCCCAGAAGCGTCCCCAGGTAAGACTGTTCCCGGGGGTCCATCATCTGATCAGGGCGCACCGGGTGGACAATGTTAGCGGGCTGAGGCGTGAGCGTGTACTTCTCAAGGAACACCAGGTCCGTGGCGGGCTGGTACCCTGTCGGCGGCGGCTGCTGCCCCTGTGGCAGGACCCCATGACGTGCCCCCTGCACTGCCAGATCAGCATGTCCAGAGATGTCTGACATCTGCACCGGTACCAGGGTAACAGGCACACACACATCACCCGAGGAAACGCTCTGCAGGACACTCTTGTGCTCAGCCCGGTACTGCTTGGTCGGTTCTGAGTATGACAGCGAGGGCACGACCTTCTCCCCAGGAAGGTCAGCGTGAGGCTGCTCAGCAGGTCGGGAGCTGTGTACGTGGTCCACGTGATACTTTAGCTTGTCCTTCCTCTTGAAGGTGGCACTGCAGTGAGGGCAGTTAAAGGGCCTTGCGTCGGAGTGGATGACCATGTGCTTGGTTAGCGTCTTCTTAATGCGGAAGGTCTGGTGACAGATGAGACACTTGTATGGCTTCTCTCCTATGCCACAAAAAGCAGGGGGGTGAAGTCAGTGAGGCTGTTTGGTTCTTTTCAAATGGTTAGGGAAGAAATGGTACAGGTAATGGTAATGGTACCTTTGGTTCAGTTTTCTTTTTTTGCATATAAAAGTTTTATAAGAACTGTAAGATCAATTAAAATGAAGACAAGATTTAGAAACAGTTGTGCCTCCGGTCCTTCTACACTCTTACAGAGTACAGAGACTGAAGGCAGATGCCTGTGAATAATAACTTTGGATTTGATAACATAAACACAATAGAAACAAGGTAAAACAGACAATCTGGTTACCAGAGTGTGTCCTGAAGTGCATCTCCAGACTGGACTTTCCTTTGAACTCTTTCTTGCAGACTTCACATTGATGAACTGCTGTCTTGTACCTGATCATTGGCAAGAAGTTAGGGTCATCCCATGTCAAAACTACAGGCTTGTCGTGAATGGTGGAGACTTACTTTTGCCACACTTTCTCCCCCAGGTGGACACTTTTATAATGAACTGTGAGATGATCGTGACGCCTGAAGCATTTGCCACACTCCTCACATTGATGGGCTTTCTCGCCTGTATTACAACAGAAGCAAACAGCAATGCCAGGGATTTGTTGCTCGCTTAGAAATGAACATGTATTTTTGTATAAATTACCACGTATTGAAGTAAACAGAAAGTAAAAGAGACTTTTTTTTTTTTTTTTGCCTTATGACAAAATGGTTGGTCGGATTAGGAAATAGGAAATTCCTATTGAGTATCCGGGAGTTAATAACACCAACTTCATGTGAACATACCAGAGTGTATTTTTTTGTGCTTGGTCAGATGATCATGCCTGATGAACGTCTTCCCACATTCATCACACTCATACCGTTTGTCATCGTGGTGAACACGGAGATGAAGCCTGTCAACACAGTAAATAAGTAAAGTCACATGTTATGGCAACGCTGTTATTAAGAGTTCATGTCAAAGCAAGTGTTGTGTTTGTTTTCCATGGGAGTTTATATGGACGACATGGCAACGCTTCCAACAACTGCTCCTGTCAGATGTTAGTCAAGTTAAAATGGGCAAGGATAAGAGTGAAACCTAGGAAATGTAGTAGTGTATCTATCAGTTAAGGAAAACTGGTGGAATAGAGTGTTTATATTGATGGTGAGGTGATTCCTTTTATTGTGTTAAGGCCATCAATACCGTTGATGAGACCTTTTTTTGAAATAATGGTGCTTGCAGTTTGGGCTTAGCCACGTATGAAGTGGCCTTTGACTGTATGAAATTGGAGAAATAGGAGAGTCATGAATAAGGCAGCTGGGCAATGGCTTGGGTAGCCATATTGTTGTACTGTAGCTTTGTATGGAAAAGGAATTTTGGATTTGGCAGTGACCAGCTTGGTGGAGGAGTTTAAATGACCAAACTGTTGAGGACTTTATCTGCTAAGCTGTCAAGAACACCGCTCCAAAGGTGAAAACAGGGAAGAAGTGGAATCCACAAGCATTACAACACCGGGATATCATTAGGCAGACACAGAGTGGACGACCAGGGTTTGGGTTAGGTGACAGTTGGTAAACACAGGGTAAGGCTACACTGCCGAAGAGGAGGCAGATTGTAACCAGCTTTGTTCACGAGCAAGAAGAGGAAATTAGATGAGCAGCTGCTGCTTCTCAGACAAAGCAAGGGCAATGGATGAATTATCATAATGTTGAAAAGAGAAAGATCAGCAAGGGCGATTTGTGGGCTATGGATGCTAACCACATTGAATTCATTGTTGGAGCCACTTATGAGTCCACCCAACTCCGCAGAGCCTCAGTAAGTGGGTGGGTGAAGACGGAAGCTGCAAGTTGTGTTTGGGTGTTGGTTCATTAAAACATATAGTGCCTGGTTGTAAAACTAGGTTGACCCAGGGTCACTACATGTGGGGTCATAATCATAATAACACTTTTTAAATCATTGGTGTGTTTGAAAAAATAAACGAGATGATGTTAACTCTTTGCCAGTTAATAACAGGAACAGTAGAATTTCTTTTGTGCAAGAGGGGTAGAAAAGTGGACACCAGGCACATACACACAGTACTGGCAAATGGGTAAAGTGCAGGATTGGAGCTTAAAACATCAAGTTCCACAGTGTATAGTTGAGACTGCTATGAGACCAGCCATGGTGTTGTATTCTGAGTGCATTTGCATTGTTGACTTTATTGAGTTAATGACTCCCTTTGAAGATGCGATTGAGGAAGCCTTTGAAAGGACATAGCTAAAATATGCAGAACTGATAGCGGAAATGAGGGAGGTTGGCAAGCACACACATGACCAGTGGAGATAGGTGTTAGAGGCTTTGTAGGTAAAACAACCACAACGCTTCTGTTGGGTATTGGTTTCCGAGGACAGTAATCTGATGTGAAAATGTTTACTAAAATACACTGAAACTCAAAATCATCATTTGTGGTTGATAATTAGTACAGTGAAATGGACAGCCACACCCTGTGGCGCTTACCTGTAGGAGCTGCCATGTCTGAAACTCTGCCCACATATGCTGCAGAGGTGAGGTTTCTCTCCGCTGTGGATCCTTAAATGCTCCCGTAGGGTGGTTCTAGGACAAAATATCAGATAGGTAGTTATACAGGTAATACATGACAAATGAAGACACAATTAGCATACTTATTTAAAGCAATTAGTTTTAATTAGCAATTAATTTTCCTTTTGGGGATCAATAAATTGCTCTATATATCTGTTAAACTAACAATCAAACCAGCTAAAAGCCAACAGACTTGCCATGCAAATGCCCACAAGTGACAGATGGCTCTGATAAAGGTTACCTGGCTTGCTAACAGATTATGATTATATTTATTTGGCATTGTCATGCTGTAAAAGCTGTTCTTACAATTTCACATGGTGTCAGACCCAGATCACAAGAATATACAAGGAACAGCAGCGGGTGCTGGAAGTCACACGAGTGTTTATCTGTTATTCACATGACCAAATACGTTTGAGGATATTACACAATCTAGTTACCTACAAAACCATTGTCGTGGACATGTATCAAAGTCTAGAAATCTTCACAGAAAAACATGAGTGCACAACAGCAAAATAATTCTCTGAGGTTTATAGGGTGTCAGATCGGACTATAACCAAGAGGTCTGGTTACACACACGTTTTATAGTCTTAACAAAGGACAATTTACATATCTTGCTTCATTGTCTTGCCTGTGACTGTCATGTGCCAACACGGGGTACACATTAACAGAATCATGGGCCATACATTTTCAAAACATCTGAATAAATGTTGACACCCGGGGATGTAGCATGAGATTCTGGAGATGGAGAAGGACAATAACAGGAAACTAAAGGATACATATAGTTCATTGTTTTGTGAAGTGCGCCTTCCCATGGGAAGCATACCTACAAACCCTGCATTATGCACAATTGCCATCATGGCAAAATTAAATCCAAAATCAGGTCAAATGGTCAAATTTCTGGACAAATTAGGTGTTGCTACTCATCCCACAGAAGCCTATTGTCTAGCCCTAATGCCACTTACAGAAATATGTAAGTGAAATATTGCCTAAAATCATATATCTAATTATATTTACATAGTTGAGTTTTATTTTGGTAGAATAAAATACGTCACTTTTCCGGGGAACCCTTACCCTTACTGTTATTACCCTTACTAAGCATTGGAACAGATTGCAGAGTGCTTCATGTGTTTTGGGACTGTGCCATGATCTCTGTTCTGGTCTGGTGAGGCCTCAGTGCTGTCTGTGCCTTAGGTATCACGATGATGGTCTCAGCCTACCCACACTATTGCATTTCAGCTTCGGCTCTCCATCCGCGTCTTGCTTGGAAATGTATTATCGGTCTTGTTCAGTAAGGGAAATACTGTATTTTTTCCTTTTTTTCTCTTCTAGATCACATTTTGATTGTTTATTCTATTTGCTTTGTGCTTTATAAAAATGGATATTTGTTGCATTGTTTATGTTCAGCCTTGCACTTGGCAGAACAGTATGCTAGGGGGAGTTGGAAGGATCATTAAGATTTATCTTCCAGATACATTTTCCATTACCACAATGTCTTAAGAGAGTAATTTGTTTTAAAAGCAGCACTCAGAGATGTAACCAACAAAAATAACAGTCACATGACCATACCTCTCCCGTACTGATTTCCCACACAGGTAGCATGTCCATTTTCTCTTTCCACCATGTGTGCATTCAATGTGCCGTTTTCTATTCCCCGTGTCATTGAACTGTCTCCCGCAGATGTCACATGGGAATGGACCTTTGGGAAGAACGAAGAGAAAGACCATTATCTCAAACTCTAAATAAAAACCTCTCATCCTTAAAGAGACATCGCAGCATCCATGAACCAATGGTTGCTCTTCAGATTCAAAAACTATAGCTATGTTCACTATTCCATTGCTAATGGTAATTTTGTATTAGTGCCATCCTGAAATCACCACACAATCACTTGTGTCACAATAAAATGTTTTGGCAATAACAGAGCATCATAGACATAAGACTTTACATACCTAAATGGTATTTTTCCTGGTGTTTCAGTCTTGCAAACCTTGACTTGAAGTGTTCATCACAGTAAGCACACTTGAAAGGTTTGTCTTGGGAGTGCAGGATCATGTGTTCTTCCAGATGGGGTCTTCGGGTGAAAGACTTATGACATATCTGCTTAAACACAAGAGGTGGTTCACATTGAGGGAAAAGGAACCACACAATAATAAACCACATAATACATTTATGTTGCACTGTTTTTATGCTACATATATATTTTATACAACGTGTTTATGCTTATTGTGTGTGTGTGTGTTTGTGAGAGTGTGAGTGTGTGTTTTTTAATCTGGACAAGGCACAGAACTGACGTCACATTTCCAGCCCTCACTCTTCCTCTTCCTCATGGTTATGAACTCCTGTATGTGGTCAGGATGGAACCTATAAAGCACACACCACAGACATTAGTTCAAGACATATCATGGAGAGCATCTATATGCATCTTAGGTGGACAACAAAAATGGCAGGTGGCAATTCAGCAGTATGCACACTTGCTAGAATCCCATACCCATGGTTGAAGCACTCTACGTGACGTAAGGGGCAGAGGTGCAGAGTAACTGTGTACTTCATGCTAATTCAAAATGTGCGGTAAGTGGCTGAGGATGTGTTTTGTCCTTTTGTTCAAAACTGCTCTTTTGCTGAAGGATGCATTAGTTTGTCTCTCAAATTATCTATGGAAATTCATGTAGTTTTTCCTCTGGAAGTAAAGGTTTTTAAAATAGATGTCCTTTCATTTCTAATAGACACATTCTTTTTTTTACACATTATCACCTTAATCCTGTTGCACACTGTGCAACATGAAGAATGTACATGTAGTGCACAGAGAACATTATTAGTCATTACCAGGTAGTGCATGCTTTAAAAGTAGTCATAAACATTAAATATGAAATACATGTTTTCTAATCTCAGTCTCTTCATGCTAATTAGTGTAAGGGTATCTGGTCTCTAATCTCAGTTTCATCATGCTAATTCATGTGAGGGTATCTGGGAAGTTATTTGAATGTGACAGGAATTCATGGCTTACTTCATTCTAGGTAGAGAAATGCTTTAAGCTCTTACCAAGGACGGTGAGTGTTAACACAACGAGAATGAAGTTAGGTTCGTCTTACCTTCTGACATGTTTTGCCATTGTCTTCTTGCTGGCATGCAGTTTGTTGCAGAAGGGACATTTGTGGTCTTTCTTCTGAAAAGGGGCATTATTGGCGTGTTTTTTCTTGTGCACACTGAGATTGGATTTAGTTGAGTAGCTCTGGTGGCAGATATCGCACTGAAAGGGTTTCTCTCCAGTGTGAACTCGAGTGTGGCTTTCATACTTTCCTATTTATAAACAAGACAATCACAATAAACAAAAACTTTAAACTACCATTACATTTTACATTAAAACATTTAAATAAATGAATCTTAAGAACCATTAAAAACTTTTAAAAGGTTTATAGAAACCTAGAGTTCTAGTGTTGGATATATCCTGTTCCATTATACTGCAACCCTTTATACTTCAGTTTTATGTTATTTCTAACTGTGAAACCAGTAATATATAATTTGTGCTCAAATAAATAAAAAAATTAAAAAACATGGTCATGAAATGTCAAATGTGCCTATCTGTGTCAAGGCAAGGAGTGGGAGACCACATCCTTTATGAGCAAAACATGGAGTAGGTAGTAATGTACACCTACAAAAAGCACATACACAGCACCAGGTCTGACTGCAGTATTTGCAGTAAAAGGTGTAGCCACCTACCTATTCTGTCAAATGTTTTGTCACACTTGGGGCACTTGAGTGTTTTCCTGTTGGAGGTTTGGATGACCAGAGGAGCTAGGCCTTCTGGGTATGTGTGACTGGAAGAGTCAGACACCCGACGGTGTGCCGCCGCCTCATGACTGGGTGGAATCCCTGCGGCCACACATGGATCCAACTGGCTTGCAGCCGTGCTGTCGCTCTCTACCACCTGCTTGCGTTCAGAGGTCTGCTTCTCTTGATTCACTTCTCTTGCCTCCTCTACCTCCTCCAGAACCTTCTCTTCTGCAGGGGTAGATTTTTGTCCCTTCACAACTTCAATTCTTTGGTTTCCCTCCTCAGTGTCTTGCTCATTGTCTTCTTCATTCCCTCCCTCTTCATCCTCCTCTTCTTCCCCTCCTCCATCATCCACCTCCTCTCCTTTTCCATTCAGTGTTTTCCTCTTGGGTTTTCCTTCTGCTGCTCCTCCATTTTTGTCACACTCTTCGAACTTGGCCGGGGTCTTTCTCTGCCGGGCAGACCTCCTAGTGGTTACCACAGCTACCGTTTCTATAGCTACCTCACCTTGAGTACCCTGGCTATCAGTGCTGTGGCTTCTGGCCATGTGGTTCTCCAGGGACTTCCTGTAGCGAAACGTGCGGTTGCAAAATGTGCAGCTGACCGCCCCTGATGCCTGGGCTTTAGCGCCACCCTCTGGAAGACTCTGCAGCCCTGTATCAGCCAGGTCCTCAGCCGGTCCACCCTCTATCTGCACAGGAGACGAAGTGGTGGAGCCACTCTGGTCTGTCAGCAGATCTACTGCAGTCACCATATTCAAGGAACGAGCCGCTTCCACCAGAAATGGGATCTCAGTGTCTGACACCACAAACTCAGACGTGTACAGGAAACCCAGCAAGTGCTGGAAAGCAGAGTCCTCGACGTGGTCGACCATGATGTGGCTGGTCTCTGGGTTTTTGCAAAGTCGGGCATGGAAGTAGCTACTCCCAAAGGCGAGGACAACCTTGTGGACACTGTATTGCTTCCCACTCACGGAGACTGTCAGGTCACAGAGTGAAGTGGGCTTTTGCCTGTCTTCATTTAAAAACTTCAGAAAGCTGTTCTCGTTGTGCACAGAGCTCAGGTGTCTTTTTAACAGTTTGTCAGAGTTACTGAAGTCAGTTTTGGCACTACATTCTGTTGCTGTGGTATCCAGTTTTTCCCTCTCAGTAGAAGTTCTGAATCGACATTTCATTTTTGATAGTTGGGAAGGGTCTGATTTTCTTTTCATTATCCAGATTCTGGGCTCCTTTACAAGCCCGAGAGATAAATTGAAATAAAGTAGCTCTAGGCCTTAGAGAGTCAAGCTGAAATAAGAGAAGGTTTTGAATAAGATTCCTAGTACAAAACAATAATAGATGTCATGATAATGCAAATATTGTATAGCCTACCATGATATAAAAAATTCTTATTCTCAGATATACATTAATTGAAATTACCATATATCCACCACTGTGATTAGGTCTATAGAATCCTACAACTTTTAAGGCAAGGCTATTATATGTGTTGGTCGGCGCTAAAAGGCCTTATGTTAACCAAATGTTAAACAACTCACGATCTATTTCAAAAAATAAACATAGCACAAGCCATCGTTCGTTCGACTCAATGAACCCATCGTCGTTATTCAGTCCATGGATAGTAATTTGCATTTCCCTATTGGCAGAAAACAATGCACATCCGAATTCACTGTCCTCCTTACGGACCCCCATGTCAAGAACCTGCAAGGCCCCCCTAAGAGGAGTGTGTTGACAAACGACCCCACAAACCCCTACAAGAACAATGCTGCATACAACGAATTTTGAAACCCTACCTTCAAAACATCAATGAATTACTCGTTTGTAGAAATAGACGTCGATTCTCCCAGATAAATACTGAAAAACATATTTTTTCCGAATCTGTCTCAACGCTCCACCTATTTTCAAGGAAGTGAGGCACGTCAAAACAAGCAGGCTGATCATTGGTTGGTTTTGATTTCGTAATAATAGCACACAAGCCAGCAACTAAACTAAAGTAATTACTGCAAACGAAAACATTTGTGTGCAATTTTGTACATTAATGAATGTATATGACAGTATTAGTGGTACGAACTACGAATGAACTAATCGGACAGAAGAAAGGTGGAGAAAATACACAACTATATCAAAATAAGAGCCGTCAACTCCCGAGGCACGGTGGGTAGTTGAGGAAAATTGGTCTACAGTAAATCTAGTCGTTCCAGTCCTTGTTGCCTGAGTTCAGTTATTAAATGAACCGTTCAGTTGAACAAAATACACCAATACCCTGTGTATCAACATGTGAAGACCTCTGCTCAGTTCTAGAGATATACCACCATAAATATTTTGGTAGCCTATTTGTTTTATCCATAAAGTGAGTTTATGGGAAATAAAGCAAAGCAGTTTAACCCTTCCCACTAGACTTCACAGTATTGCTTGAAAGCAGACCAGCTGAATGTGTTTATTTGGCATATAGCATGAAAATCATGTTTTGTTTCATACAAAGTGAATACATAAATGATAATATATAAGTAAATATGATGAACAAAAAAATGCTCTGAAAGGTGAATTTCAAAATCCAGATGAGGAGTCTCATGATCTTTCAAAGCAAACAAACATGGAAATGAATGTCCTATTGTTACACATGAACTTGTGGGATGTATTGCAATCAAACAATTGTTTGTTCGTGTTAGTCTATGAGATTAAACAGGACTCATGCTCTGTGCAATGTCGGTTATGCAATACAAGATCTAGGTGTAAAGTCTTTCAAGTGACAATGTATCTGTTGGTTCTCAAATTAGTCCCAGGAGACCCAGCCTTGCGTATGTACAGTCAGTAAGACATGTAAGTGCATTAGCCTAATCCCATAGATCTGGTTTGTAGTGATCCAGGCATTAAGCTCGTCAGTCCCCATACACATGGAAAGAGATGCATTCTGCATGAAGCCTTTGGTGATGGCCTTTTACACAGCAATTCTCCTCACAGTGAAGACATCAATACAGCTGGACTAATACAACGGACACCAAAAGACATGTGGAAAGTCTCCTTGTGGATTGTTGTGTTACTCCAAGCAGGTACTGTTTACATGTGTTGCATGGGGGCGCTTTGCATGCTCTTCATATTTTATTATCCTGTTTGCCTGTTCACTAATTGTAGTACGCATATATTTGAACATATAGCCTATTCACTAATTGAAGTAGGCATATATGTGAGCATATAGCCTGTTCATTAATTTAAGTAGGCATATATGTGAACATATAGATAATGTCCTATATGGTACAATGTCATGAATCCTGAAACTGTATGAAGATAGGTGAATTATTGCATAATCAGTTAAAGTAAGCTTATTGTACATTATGCTTTAAAAAGGAAGTGCAGAAAAAATATGATAAGATATAGATTTTATCTGCTTTGTTTAATTCTTTTTGTTGTTTTGTTTCATTATCTGGTTTGAAACAGTAGCAACCTACCTGCAGCTTTTCTGTTTTCTGAGTTGTGCATAATGTATCATGTTTATTATCACATTATTAAAACGTGGACAGCATAAAGAACATCACCCTGCAGCGGCAAATTGTCTTTTTTTGTCTTTCCACATTGTGAAGGTGCTGTTTGTCAGGAAATCATCAATGGATGTGCTTTGGAGCCATGCCAGAACGAAGGCTCATGTGAGAGTCTTGAAGGAAACTACACTTGCCACTGCTCTCGGGAGAGCCAAAATGGCCAACTCTATGGAGGGGTGAACTGCACAGAGCCTCTAGTGGGTTGCCGAGGCCACAGGTGTCAGAATGGAGGCACGTGTTCTCCTTACCTCGTTAACGGACGCCATCGATATACGTGTGCCTGTCCCCAGGGATTCACCGGTCCTAAATGCCGAACGCCCACCACCTTTTCCTTTGAGACTGATGGATACCTCCATGTCGAGCTGTCTCTCACAAACACCGATGCGTCTCTGAACATAACCTTAAGTTTCCGTACGGATCAGACTGCTGGTACACTCCTCCAACGTCACATAGAAGACCTGCTGCTCACTGTGGAGCTCATGGAAGGCCAGCTACGCCACACCATGCAACGGGCCCAGGAGCCAGGTGAGGTCCTGCAGGAGGTTGTGGTGGAGGGGATGGTGGCTGACGGCAGGTGGCACAAACTGGAGGCTTTGCTCCAGGGTGGGATGTTGGGACTAACACTGGACTGTGTGGAAGGTGACTGCCCCAGCACCGAGACCACAGCCCAAAGCCCAGCGGGGTCCTCATCCTCTGAACTTGGGTCTGGTTACCCTGAGCCCAATGTTGTCCCTCAAAGTCTCTTCATTGGAGGAACACGGGGTGATGGAGCCACACACTTCATTGGCTGCATTCAAGACTTTCACGTGGAGTCTAAACTGGTGGTACCTGGGGTTGGGCTTGCAGCGAAGGCTGAGCAGGTGAATGTCACAATGGGCTGCAGTGACCGGGACAAGTGCGATGATGGCCCCTGTCAGAACAGAGGCAGGTGCATCAGCCAGGGCTGGATGAGATACTCATGCGAATGCCACCGACCGTATGAGGGAGACCACTGCCAAGAGGGTAAGATACTCAAAACCAAACCATTGGAGCACCATGCACGCAGCCAGACGTGTTTAAACCCCTGCAATCAAAACAATTCAGTACAATACGAGTAAATACATGAATAAAGTGGAAACTGAAATTGTGTATTTGATGCAGTTAAAGACATTATAACTTTCCAGAGACTAGTAAAAGTAATAGCCTCATCATAGTATGCAACTTTGATTTTATCTGTCACAACGTTGGTAACATCTGAGGACTTCAGGGCACATTGTCCTGTCCATCGCTTGTTAATGCTACCCTTAGATGAACAGAAACATTGAGAAATGTACAGCTTACATTTTAGCAGAGCTAAATGTTACTAATGAATTTAAAGTTTCACAGGAAGCATTGTGTTGTTATAATCATGATTTGTAGTGAAGTTTTATGAACAGTGAAGAATCTACTTTATTAGTTTTGGAATAGATGTGAAATTCTGGAAGTTATCATTTAATGCTCAAATAGTTGTCAAACTATATAGTATAATATCCTCTTCCTCAGAAATATTGCGATATGTGTTGATATTATGCATCTCTGTCTGTAGTAACACCACTGCCATCCACTGGTGAAAAAAAATAGTTTACAAATGTATTCAAAGAATTAACTTGGCAGCTATTGAGGTAATGGTGGGGTCCATACACTGCAAACTAGGATAGTACATCTTTGCAAATGGAAATGTCTATTCATTTGATTTGACAAAACTATTTTTCAATCAGTCACTGCAATAAACATATTAAATTGGATAGGGAGAGAGAAGTAAAGTTAACATGGTGAGATGGGCAGACCAGGTATTACAAAACTCCTTTACAGCCTATCAATGTAAATTGGTGGACAGGAAATCAGTTCAATTGTAAAATGCTAAGATTCATCCTTTAGACCAATAAAAAGGGGTTACTCAGCATATATCCACTAAAAAACCCTGGTGCAGTACTAAACTGATAGTAACAGCCATTTAAGCACATTCCTAATAAGCACAATGTGGATTGCCCCACTCTTTAAACCATATGATATTAAATGACAAGGATAAAGGGGAGCACTGCTTTGGTTTCAGTAGCTAAATTCACACTCTTAAAGTCTGCATTAAACAGCTAAATTTGTCCAGTCACAGATGGACAAATTTAGCACTCAGACGTAGAGCAGGATTAAGGAGCTAAAGAAACAAAGTCAAGTCCAGGCACCACCAGTCATACACACACAAGGCAGTTGGATTAAAGAAACGTGGAACTAAAGACCTCTGCAGTACAGTCTGTTAAAATGCCCTATTCATGAAAATGAAATCAGTAAAAACAATTAACATTATTTCCAAATTGGTGTTTTCCAGCTCTTGTTGATGATCACAACTTTCGTGCATATATTTATATATTTCGTTTGCATGAATATATGAACATTCTAGCATACACTCAATACTGTATTTACAAAGCAACATAATGATACTGTATTATTTAATGATGTGATAACGGTTGCCTTATGCAGAGTACATCACAGCTCGGTTTGGGAATGAAGACTCAGAGAGCTATGCTTCTTTCTTTGTGGAGGATGAGCCCAGCGAGACTGTTGCCCTGTCACTATTTGTCCGCACCAGGAGGCCCCAGGGCCTGCTCTTGGTCTTGGCCAACAGCACCAGCCAGTACCTCCGTGTCTGGCTGGATGAGGGACGGGTCAAAGTTCAGATCAACAACTTTGAGACCTTGGCAAGTCACGGTGTGGTAAATGATGGCCAATTTCACCCGGTGAGTGTGAAAATAGAACAAGCGAGAGTGGCCCTCTTCCTGTCAGCAAGGAGCCAGGGGAACATTCCCATCCGGAACGTTCTGCTTCAGATGGGAGATGTGTTGTATGTCGGAGGGCTGCCGGACCGACGCGCCTCTTTGGCTTTTGGAGGCTACTTCAAAGGTTGCGTCCAGGACTTGCGCATCTCATCAAAGCGCTTGCAGTTCTACCCCATTGGCACTGCGGTCAGCTCGTATGTCCAGGAGAGCCTGGTCAAAGTCACACGTGGCTGTGCCAGTGACAACTCGTGCAGTGTAAGTGATAAATACCAGCAGGCAATCCCTGCTTATGTAACCCAATGAGCATGCCAACTTTGGTTGCAATCTGTAAATATATCCCCTGCTGGTGTACGAACTGTCCTCATATTGTGATAAGATAAACCATGTATCACCTGTTTTTTTTTCTGTGATTATAAAACACAAGGTTGAAAAACACAAATAGGAATAAAAACATTAACTAACATTTGGCATGATCATTGTCTGTCTAATGACTGTAAGGCGTGTTTGACCCTCACAGAGAGTCGATTTTCTGTCATAACGACAGGGTAAGTGTGATTAAACATGTCTATGCTCAAACCCTCCAGGTTAATCCATGCTTGAACGGGGGAGTGTGTTACTCGATCTGGGATGACTTTGCATGTAACTGCCCTCCCAACACGGCAGGCCAACGCTGTGAGAGGGTGAAGTGGTGTGAACTCTTCCCTTGCCCCTCAGCCGCGACCTGTCTGCCTGACACAGATGGCTTCCAGTGTGAGTATGCAGTAGTGTAGCCACGGTGATTAAGCAACCTATCATCAAAACTGGCATCAGAGCAGAAAATAATTAATTAATAGAATAATAGGTGAGATACTCACAAATGCATGCTGTACATGTCACTGTCTGGAAGTGATGAATTTCACAGACCATCTATTTACCTAAAGGCAAACTTATCAACACAACGTGATAAAACTTCATAGCAATATTGTGGTTGGTGTATGTATGTTTTAAAAAGAAAGTTTTACCCCATAACTATGTAAACATTGTCTCACTTCTGTCCACTCTTATTCTTCGCCGAAGGTATTTCAAATGTGACTTTCCGGGAAAACAGCACCACACTGACCTACAGGAGCAATGGAAACATCGAGCGACCCCTCGTGAGCGTTTCCCTCCAGCTGCGAACCAGGGCCAGTAACGGCACCTTGCTGCACGCGAAGAAGGGCACCGAGTTCATCTCCATCTCCATCCACAGCTCCCACCTGCTCGTTGAGCTTCAGGGGGGCCAGGGGACCCCAAGACTGAGCATTGAGAGTGAGCTGCCAGTCAGCGATGGGGAATGGCACATGGCGGAGCTGGTTATGCAAGAGCCCACGAGTCTCATCTCTAAGTGGACCTTAGTGTTGGACGGGGATATAGAGGAAGCAGCGGTGTCTGGTGATGCCTCTGGAAATGTGGACTTCCTGAAGGACGGCGTGGATATCCTGGTGGGGGGGCTCGGTCCTGGAGCAGTCGGACACCTGGTGGGGTGTCTCGGCCCTCTGGAGATCAGCGGCCTGCTGTTGCCGTTCTACACGGACACCGAGACCTATTTGCCCCGGCCTCAGGACGAGCAGTTCCTACGCACCTCAGGGTCGCCTTGGTTCGGCTGCTGGGGTGCCGATGTCTGTAGCCCACAGCCCTGCCAGAACGGGGGCGCCTGCACGGACCTCTTCGACCAGTTCCGCTGCGACTGCCCTCTGGGTTTAGGGGGGCCACGCTGTGAGGAGACAGTGGACACCTGTGCCTCAGAGCCCTGTGTCCACGGCAGCTGCAGCACCAAGCCAATGGGGTTTGAGTGCATCTGTGAGCCTGGCTTCGAGGGAAGGCTCTGCGAGGTGCAGGTGGATGTGTGTGCAGGTAACAAGTGCGGGCAGGGTGCCACCTGTCTCAGAGGAGTCATGCGCTACGCCTGTCTCTGCCCACGCAACGCCACGGGAGCCCTCTGCAGGTGAGTCTCCTGGTCAGTTCATAGGTCCCTTACTTCCTCTGCTGTCAGGTTTGCCATAACAACAGAAAATGGTAATGATAGATATCAGTACATCAAATATTTTCCTTGCATGCTTCTGGATAATGATGAATGTCCGTTTATAAAATATTTCTTGCAAGTTCGTAAATTGATCAGGTCATCATTTTTCTCAATAATTTATTTGAAATTTCTTTTGTTTAGAGAAAAGGTTCCAGAGATTCCATGGTGGATTGAAAGGATCCCGTGAGTATATAATACATGTGCCAATATGACACAAATGCCCATTTGCTGAATGAAGTGGCTGAATGTTTGATCCAGAACAGTTGTCAGACATTATTCCTGTATAAAGACGTCATTTCTGATTACACAAAATACTTAACCCTACAAGACGTATTCAACCAATATTAGCAATAATATCTTTAACTGAACGAATATTCAATTCGTATCTTAATAATATATTTAACTGAATGTATTGCTCTTCTAGATATCCTATACTGCCCGTGTCGATTTGTGGGAACGATCAGTTCAATTTCAGCTGTTTTAATGGTGGAAACTGCTCAACAGTAGACGGTACTTGTGACTGCATTCCTGGGTTCATAGGGCAATGGTAAGAATTCATATTGACATGCTGCCCTTAAAATAAAGTTGTTTTCCTGTGTTTTTGGCATTCAGATGTTCAGAAAAGGTCTGTTGGGTGAACCAGCATGTCTGCGGTCTAAAGGGCTGTGTCTTGTTTTGTCAGGTGTGAGCAGGATGTGGATGAGTGTGCGTCTGACCCCTGCCAAAACGATGGGTTCTGTCGCAATCTCATCAACCGTTTCCAGTGTGTATGTGAATTAAACTTCTCCGGCAACCAATGCCAAATTGACGTCAGTGATTTCTACACTTATGTGTTCCTGCTCTTCTGGCAGAACATCTTTCAGCTCCTTTCATACCTCATCATTCGCGTGGATGATGATGCCCCTGAGATTGATTGGGAGGCCCATATGGAGTGAAAATGATTCAGAAAGACTTTCTGACGGTACAATAGGTACCCTACCATACACAAGAGGTATGTGCAGGTGTGTGTTGAGCTTTGTGCAGGCAATCACCAGCGTCTGAACATCAAATCAAATTCAGCATGCATGTATTTGGTGTGAGTTTTTATATCAACAAACTGACCTGTGAAGTGAGACAATATGAAAACATACTTCAGTATTCCATATGAATAATAACTAAATAGATAACCAAGTAAATACACATTGTCAATATAGCCATACCCATATAAATATTACTAGTGCCTTAATGTAATGTCAGAACATATTTTTTAAAGATGTTTTTTATCCTTTCTGATGTTTGAACTGTGTATAATTATATATATATATATATACTGTTTATATAAAGAATTATGTGCAAGAAGCATTTTACACAAATGTTGTGATACTGTAGATGATGTAGTACCTACATAACCTCCATAGTAACCTGGCTCTTGATATATAAAATAGGCAGTCATCAAAGACATAAAATAATATGCTTCTAGGATAGGTCATATACATTTTAAAATGAGAAATAGAGAACATATGAGCAGGACTACTCCTCCTTCCCATATTTGTGTGTTGTGCGCCCCCTGTGGGTTAGCATTGTGCAATGTCACTGACAACCTCTGGTGTATGTAGCTATGACAGGAGGTTGTCTGTGTTAGATGTTGTATGTAAGTTTTCTTCCGATGTAAGAGCAATAATGAGAACTCATTTAAAAGGGCCATTTGTTTTGGAAATAAATGACTGCTTTGTTCTACTACTTCTACTTACCTACTCTTCTCCTTATTCTATTGTCTGTTGTTTTTGGTGTCAATATAAGTAAACAATTAAATCCTCATTCAGAAATCAGTGCTCATGACCATGAGTACCTCCTCTCATCCCATGTCAATAGAGAAGCCACTCCTTGGTCAATGAGGACACCATATGGTCACTGAACTTTTACATTGTCAATGGGCCAGATGAGTGGTTGGTGTTCGATTATGGGCCATTCAAATCCACTGCAAACATACCACGGGGACTGCAAACAAGAACCCAGTAGTTGATTTGTAACAGAGGGGTTTACAATCCCCACTGGTTCACATTACTTCTGTTTGACTGCATCCTGGGTTGTAACCCATTGTATTAAAATGTAAAGAAAATCTCGTGGAGGTGTTAATGTTAATGATAGACTCCCAGTATGCATCCTGGTCCTGACATCTCCAGGTCCAAGAACTCAGCTTTGAATTACTCATCTCTTTTTTCTACTGTTACTTGGCTTGTCCAGACAACCTATTCTCTTTGAGATCTATTGTACATACCATGAAAAATGTATCTGAGGTTAGATGATTATGCGTAACCGATGGCAACATACTCTTTTAACACTCTATTCCTGCTGTGTTGTCTGCGTATATAAACGTATATAAGAAAAGTCAAAGCATTATTATTTGTGGCCCCCCCAAAAAAGAAGCAATTTTTCGCTCAGGTCTTTATTTTTATAGTTATGTTTATGCCTTACTGTTACACCAGGGAGCCGTAACACAGCAGCAAAACAACATTTCTACATACAGGGAGTACAATGCTGTAACTGTAATTCCTTCAATGGTCATGGTACACAAACAAAAACATTTTCATATATATTCATATGTATCCTAATATACATTTGGAGTAATGAGTCGTAAGACTGTTTCATACTTTCGGTGTTCAGTCTCTTTCTGTGCTCAGGTTTTACATAAATAATCTTTTCCTCAATACTACCGACATGATTTCACAGGGGTTCCTTGTTCCGTATCAGTTTATCCAGTGTTTGCTTACTGAAGGCATAAAGACACAGTACAAAATGTGTAAACAATTATTTAGCCTTTCTCGGGATGGAGTCTTGATATATTGTTTCCTTTTCAGTCACTTTGGCTTCCCAGATCCCAGTTCACCAGAAATCCTATTACTGGGTAATGGGACATTTACTCTGGCAGCCTTCCACTGAACTTCATCTTTATTCTGTTGCACAAGACATGCTTGCGTAGGGTCCTGATGTTTACCTTAGCCATGCTGTTAAGACTAAAGTACAGGGTATATAAAACGCCAATGTTTTGTACTCAGTCACCTTTTACACCCACCCCTGCATCTACCACTGCATAGAACTAGAGCACAGCCAGACAACAACATGCGAGTCCTGTATGTTTTGTTAGGGGTGATGGTTGTTGGGGCATGGGCTCAGGTACTGCCTAAGATCACGGAGCCACCCTGCGACTCCCCCGAGGCTGAGGCAGCTGCTGCAGTCTTCCAGGATTACATCAACGCTCAGCGCACCAGTGGATTCAAGTATGCCATGAACCAGATTGACGAGATAAAAATCAAGATCACGGTGAGTGAGAAACAAAACAAAGAGTGGAGTGGAATTAAATAATACAAAATAAAAAAATAGACACGTAAACCTCATAACAGTGTTGCACAAATCTTGTGATGCATATACAGATTGTGTACCTATCTGGAATTAATATAGTAAAAGAATGATTAGTTAATAGTAAAATATAATAAATACACTTTTAATAACGACGGTGTCAGTCAGCCCAAACCTTTCGAGAAAAACATAGACCTTTAATATATAAAAACACATAATATAAATTAAGCAAAAATGTATAGAATTGAGATATGACCAGGAATTAATAAGTCACACAATGTTTGCTTAACTTAATATTGACAAATATGACAAATAAGCATGGCAATCTATGTTATTCTTTCATTTAATAGACAAAAGAAGGTTAACACTAAGTATCAGTTACTGCACGGTGGGATGTTACTTTGGTCCTTTTCAGTGCAGTCATTTGACCCAAATCAGTTACCGGGGAGTTAACACAGACCTTCCTTTAGCCAGATACGGAGATCTACAATATGGAGTTCGACCTGCTGGAGACCAAGTGTCACGTCTTGGACCCAAGGCCATTGGCTGATTGCCCAGTCAGGACTAAAGCAGAAGCGGTGAGTTGAACTGAGCAATAATTCAGTAACGCAGTTCACACACAAACATTTTTAGGCCCCTAAGTTTTGTCTGCACGTCTAATTAATTGACTTGCTCTTAAAAAAAGTGAATGGTCAAATGATTCATAAAACATCATCATGTGCATCTCAAAAAAGCAATTTACAGATGCAATGCAATGTGTGCTGTCTTTTCATTTTTCATGTTTCAGGTGTTAGTATAAGGACACTGTCTATAACACACTGGCATGCCACAGTCAGTGACTGACTATAGTACAAAGGGGCATCAACTAAAGTCCCATGGAGGTCCACAGATTTTTGTGGCTGCATTTAATTTATATAGGCCCTCCTCTGAGCCTGATACCATTACATATTTACAACCTTAGGGGCACCTGAGTACAGCCAAACTGATTCTGATTCTAAAATGTAGTGTTAAAAGAAGGACATGGGTGTTTTTTTCTATGGGTAAAGGTTAATGTGCTAAAAAAAACACTAAAGCAACACTCAGGTGTGTCAGTAATTGTTTGTCTGTCTTTTTTGTTTAGGCAGTGGAGGCCGATTGTGATGTTGCTCTTACCAAATCTGGTGGAGTTTTAGTAGTAACAGCACATAGATGTGAATCTGAACCAGGTAAAAACTGATAAAACAAAGTTTGCAAAGTTATCTTCACATGCCTTTTTTTCCAAGGAACCTCAAATAGTCCTTTCTTTACTGTCTTTCAAAGATGACATGTAAAATCTAATGCCCACCCCTCATCTGCTGTTCTCTGCAGAAACATCAGCTGAGGATATCTGTTTAGGCTGCGCTCACCTTTTGCCCCTAAATGATACCAACGCTCTTCAAATGGCCACAGCCTCTCTTGCTGCCTTCAACAACAGAACAGCAAATGTCACTATTAGCAAGTATGCGGTGTTAGAAGTTGGGCGACTGACCGCACAGGTAAAAAAGTAGATGGACCGTGTCTAAAAACAATCCACAATGTTTCTAATGTTACAGTGGCATTCAAATCACTTGTACTTTTTGTCATCATCCAGAGTTTGGTCCATTCAATTTTATTTATGTGTGCAGATTGTGTCTGGTGCCCTGCAGCTCTTCGCAGAATATGCTATCGTGGAGACAAACTGCACAACCACAGATGATGACAACTGTGCCCCCCTGAATAAAACTCTAGCTGTGAGTATGCATATACAGTGTACATGGTGACAGGTGGAGGTTTTTGTCTGACATACAGTTGAAATACTAAACTGTATAGATTTGCCCAACATGAAATCTTCTTCTGTAGACCTATGGATTCTGCACCGCTGGAAGTGTCAGTGGAAATGTCTCAGTTGACTGCCGTATCTTTACTCCAGAGGTAATGTTTACTTTACACAATGCACTCATCATATTGAACATATTCAATATCACTAATAACTAGTTATCCAATCACATTTCTCTGTATACAACCTCTAAGCATTCATTAAACATTTTTTCCAATCTGAATATTTAAAAAACCAGACCTATAATATATCTGATAATTTGATACTTTTACAGCCTGCTGTGGAGCCTGCTACAAATGGTACCGTGCCTCTACTAATGGTTGACATGGGACTGCTGTCAGCAGAATCAGCAGAGTCACTGGATCCTGTGGTGGCATCACTCATCCCCATAGTGAAGAGACAAGCCCCTGCCGCTGAAACAGTGGCACCTGGTAGTCAGCCAGTCAACCTACCTTTTTGCCCAGGAAAAGTAAAATACTTCTAAAGAATTGGTCAAGCCCACCCTCAATCCATAACTTTGTCCATGATTAATTCATACGCTGCTCTATAAACTGAGAAGTGCTTCACCTGGACTTCATCTATGGGCTTGCACTCACTCCTGGTTTAGGACGTATGCTATGCATCCTCTGTGACCATTAAATGGTGCTAATGAAAACAATTTACTGGAGGACTCTGAGCTGCACTGTATGAACTTTAAACTGAATTAAAATATTACAACACCTGCGTCGGGAGCATTAAACCTACATGATTTACAATCAAAGTGTTCAATGATGTAACCTCAAAACAGGCTCAGAAGAT
>NW_024879939.1:10000-49988 GCF_900700415.2 Clupea harengus | reverse complement strand
TTACTGGTCTTTTATTAAATGAGTCTTTTAATCCCAAATCAGTATGATTCACCATCTGGGAAGAGAAAAATTCCCACAATAGAGGGCAATGCTTATTTGATTAAGGAGCCATAATATAAAACAGCCAGCTCTTGTCTCGCCTGTTGTTTCACAATAACTGATCATGTGCCTGTGTCTGAGTGGTGGGTGTAATCTGAAGATTACAAAGAGCTCTCCTCTGCTAATTTTCCTCAAGCTCATCTTTTTCTTTTTTCTTTGTTTTACTTTGGAGAGGTCTCTTTAAACGTTTGAATAGCATTTCTTGTCACCATTCTCATTGTTGTGAGCCTCAATAACGCTGTTCTGCTGAACATAATTGTCGCACTGCTTAAACAATTGCCAACATGTTCTGAAGCCTCAGTCTGAACAGCAGTACATTTCATTCGGGATGTCTAGCATCATAATGAAAGCACGCAGAAAGAATTTCGGAGGCATTTGTTCTGTAACCACTATTTCATTCTGCTATTATTTATAGCCTATGGCGTAGGCTTACTGATGTCATCTGTTACAATGTAGTTATTTAACATTTGATCTTTGTGGCACCTATAGTTCATGGGTCAGGTTCAGTTATTCTGCGGATGAATGGTTAGGTCAAAGGTCAGTGTAAGGTCATGGTCACAAAGGTATGGATAGTATTCTCTGTTCCATAAGACAGGTGAGGTGATCCCATCTCCTAATAATAATAGAATTAGG
This sequence comes from Clupea harengus, assembly GCF_900700415.2. Taxonomy (NCBI): domain Eukaryota; kingdom Metazoa; phylum Chordata; class Actinopteri; order Clupeiformes; family Clupeidae; genus Clupea; species Clupea harengus. The sequence continues at coordinate 49,256 of NW_024879939.1, read as the reverse complement.
ACAAACAGATACTAGTAATTTGAGTACTGGGAAATAAAAATCAGGATACAGTTCAGACCTTTTTTTACCTGGCAATTCTGTCCCACATTTCTACTGAGATTCTGAGTGAAAACTGGATTTAGGCTTGTAGTGGCACACTTGACTTGCTAAAACAAAGGGATCAGAGACAATTTGACTGTGGGTCCGTTTGCAGGACTACATTGTGTAACAACACTGGGTAACAATGACAGGATCTTGCATTGCAGTGGTCTTCAAAGAGGAGCACTTGACGACATTGTCCATGTTCTCATAGGATCACTTGATACTGACACATGCTGTAGGGATCTGTACCACCTCTTCTCCTTCATAAACGGAGCAAATTCACATGGGTGCTTTGCCAGCATCAAAACTAATATCAGCCAACATATATAGTCATAGATTCAGTTTGTATTTTAGGTACAGTGGGTTTTTCAACCTTCTCCCCATAGTACTTTTGTTCAAAAGCCATTTTTGTCTGATTTCAAATACTTGTCCTCAATCCATACAATACAATTGAAAATGCACAAGTTAGAATATTTGGTTTAGGATGTCAACAAAGTTGCATCAGACTAGCTCAATGTCCACCGCTTCTCAACGAAGCCCTGCGATAACGAGCAGCAATGAATTGTGTATTGTAGGTTCTAAGGAGAGAGAGCACGAGAGCCAGTTAATGAGGTAAAAATTAATGAAGCACACAAGCACCACCACATCACTGCAGTTGGAGCTTCTCTTCTGTAATGTACCATCTCAATAAAAATCAATTCAATGTAGCAGTCCTCTCTTGTGGTGAGATTAAATGTACATATTAGAGCCTTGCCCTCCACCGCTTCATAATTACCCCTCCCCCACAACCACTCAGTGGGGTCAGGGAGTGTTGGCCACGCACTCCTATCTTCCTCCGCTGGAAGTCAGGCAGGGCCCTGGAGTTTCTCAACGCTGAGAGCCCGCTGAAACACGACAGCGATACCATCATCATCTGCAGGTACCAGGCTGTCTCTATCAGTATCCCAACTGCACACACTGCTTGTCCTGCAAGTTGCCTCAGACTAAAGCATCTGCCCAGTGAACAGGGACTGTAAATAGGCGGCTGAGCGCAGTGAGGAAGAGGACGAGGCCACTGAGGTGGGACACAGTGAAGGGGCTGGACTGGACCAGTCTTTGACTCGTCACTCCTGCTGGACTCTGCCCAGGGACTCATAAGAATTTAAAAAAAGGTGTGTTAGCACTACAAACTTCATAACGTGATTTTCCTTAAACGTGTGAATATATATTCATATATATCAATTAAAACATTCAGATACAAAGGTATTTCTGAAATAAAATGATGATCATGAAATGACAATTATTATATTAGCAAAACTGGGATAATAATGGAAATAAATCTTGGCCCGGGTCCTGAAGAGTATTTCATAGGCTAAAACTGACAGCAGTAAATACAGAAACATCATTCACTGATAAATGTTGCCTATAAGTGGCCCTAACATCAGGAAAACAAAAAAGGAACATTTATGAAATGGATTGATAGTACACAATGTGGTTTTAAAATTATATGAAATAAGAAGGTGAAAGACTAATGTAATAGTGAACATGTTGACATTTCTTTTTGTACATTTGACGCATAACTTTATAGACTTTGTGATCCATTATGATAGAATATAGACGCTGCTAGCATGGGGACCTTAGACAATGGCCAGTCATAAAGCAGAAGAAGGCGAAGGTTTCTTGTACATGAAATTCAGTGCCTCACTCAGAAAATCTCTCCATCTCTTCATCAGTGCAGCTCAATACACCAATGTGACTGCAGCGCTATCAGTCTGTATGGGCTGGTTGCAGTGTCTCTGCCTGCTTTTGATTGATCAGTGACTGCAGCCTTGGCAAAGAGGAAGATGTCACAACCAAGGGAGAGACTGGCACTGTTATCAAAAGAGAATTCTTTACCCCATACATCTTTTTCTCCTGCACCTTCAGGATTTTTTAATGCAGAGGGGGAGAAGGCAGAGAGAGTGAGATGCTTTCAGAGGTTGGGGTATAGTTTGCATTTAAAAAGTGACATTCAGTGGTACATGTTTGCTTTTGAAACTTCATATGTTAGACGAAGCTTCTTGATTTGTGGACAATGGACTGGAGCTGCAGACTCAAGGAAAGGCAATTGCTGGAGCGAAGTCGCCTGTATTAGAGCTCCCCCCTCAGGACGCACTCGGGGGATCACTATGGTTCTGTGGAGGAGACAGCGAAATTCATTCTCCAAAACAGGGTAAACATTCTGGTTTCTTTTGTTGTTTTGTTTTACAGTGCTTTGATCTATTATAAAAGCTCATTTATCAATCATTTTCTAAATAAAATTGAACCCATTTTCCAACTGAGAATGTCAAAAATAGATCTAATTCTGCCCATATTTTGGTATAGGCTAACTAGCAATCCCAATCAAAGTCCCTTTAGTCCAATACAGTGAACATGCTAGTGCGCATCTGGCTCTCAAGTCCTTTAAGTGTTTCACAGATTCAAGGGAACAGATGCAGACACGCAGGCACAGACAACAGCAGTCTTTAAGTTCAACTGCTTCGTGTTCTCTGTCCCCCTTGTGGAGAAATTTCACTATTTATAACGTCATCTTATCACGCTCCTATTGACGGCCAGCAGTGAGTGCACTTATGCCTTCCTTTGTTAGGGTGAGTTGGCAATTTCCTTGGAGATGGAACAACTGCGGGCAGCCTCTTTCTTTGATAATGTCCCTGACACCAGGACCAAGCCGTTTCCATCAGCCCTCTGAGCAGGAGGTAAGGAGCGTGTCATGAGACTCCATGCCATATAATCACTGTCCACACATCAGCAGAACCTCCTGTGTGCCAGGGAGCAGGTTCAAGAGTAGTGATTATTTGTTTGCTGAAAACGTTGGATTCGATTGCTGATTAAATAATAATAAAAAAGGCAAAATATCTCATCTTTACGCATGTATCTTGTAGCCTACCATAGCCCCTCATTTTTTTACTTGAGGATATCATGAAGAGCTGTTGTAGTCTATTTGGTTATAACAACAATATTAATTCTGCATCACTGATGCAGTGATGCTTTTAGGCAAAAACAGATCAAAGCAAAAGGGATAACAAACCATTGTAGTGTTACGCTCACCATCTCAGATACCTCGACATCTCCAAATCATCCCATTCCTGTGACAGAACACTCAAAAGGGGACTCACAGTCACCTGAACAGCCCAGATGTGGACGATAAGACGCTCCTCATACATAATCGCTGTTCGCACCTGCTCTCCTTTCCACTGGTGTTTCCCGCAGCAGTGGGGCGATGCGAGAGGCAGCGGTCTAATTACAGCGTATCGGGATCAGCGCTGGCTGGGCTGACCCACGGGCCCGGTGCTGCTCAGCCAGGCAAGGCTCTTCGAGCTCTCCAGCCCCAGTCCCTCCTAACAGGTACCCGGCCTCCCGTCGCCATGCGCTACTCATTTACTGCTACAGTGGTTTTCATAATTAGCGCCGCAAGGCCTCATTAAATCCGCTCTAATGAATAAATATTGTATTTCATAGCCTGATTACCAGATCAGCTCGATGCTTGAGCGTCGTAAACAATTATTTCTCTAAATATTCATCATCCCAAAGTGGATGATCATTGGTATTTAATACCAGTATTTTCAAGTGCATCTTTATTATGCAAATAATAGTTTTTGAAGCATTCGTTTCCCACAGAACCAAAAGATTCACAGAGCAAAATAAAAGGAGTGAAAACTGTTTTTTTTTTAAACAATATGATGCACTCTGCCACATGCAGACATGAAGGGCAAATAACGTTGACAAGTATTAACTCTCACTATTAGGAACATGCTCAACATCTTAGTCTACTAAATTAAACTAGATTGTCCAACGAAAAACATTTTCAACAGCACATTTCAGTTAGGTCTATACATATCTATAATGTACATAGTAATAATCACTTGCATAAAGAATACATCCTTTATGTAGGATACTGACAACACATATGTGGCCTAAAGGATAAAATAATGAACATAATGTTGTATGAGCAGATAATCGTGCTTTAGCCTTTAACCTTAGCCGTTATTTAAGAGACTCCGATTGCCCACTGGTAACCTGTGTTGGTTGAAGCAGGTACAGCTGTAATCATACAGGTCAAACGCGAGGCATTTTCTCAAGGGCAAAACATCAATAAGAGCCAGGCATACTCCATGACATTCTGGTCTAGATTGAGCACATTAACATGCAATTCCAACACCCAAATGGACATAATGTCCATATTTGAGCAGACCCTTTCTGAGGCAGTCTTTGGCACATTGGCACATGAGTGACACCTGGTAGAACACCGCAAAGCACCACTAGAAATGGAAAAGGGGAGAGAGATCAGAGCAGAGGAGAGCAAAAGTGCTTTAATAGGAAAAAATGATTTACAGGTACGAGATTCCCATTAGAGAACTGCTAATTGTTTCCACACCATTAGTGACAGTTATCTAATGAAGGATTCAAGCAGGCGCCGTCGTATATCACGCGGCTCCTCGAGGTACTAGAGGGAAAGGGTAATGGTCCAGACTCACGATGCCCTCTCCACCCGGAGCACCTCAGGGGCATCAGGAGGGGGAACTACTCAACGGAGGAACATTGAGAACGAGAAATGTATTATGAACGGCAAGAAGAAAAAAGAAAAAAAAACAGCGAACCTGTGTGTTTTACAAGAACAGTACCAACATGTTAAAAATGAAAAACATTTCCATGTCAGGTTGCTTAAAAAGAACAGTTTTTAAAAAATCTGTTTGGTATTCTTCTTTTTTGAATGCACATTACAAACAGATCAGCATAAGAAATCGAGTAAAGCACAACAAAACTGGAAAAACAAAAGGTACAAAAGCAGATTGTTACCACTTTCCCTAGGGCTTCTCTTATTTCATTCTTTGAAAACTTTATACATTTAAAACAATGTACGCTCAAACATTTCATGGATTGTAGGCCATTTCCAACAGTCTACATTGTGCAACTTGCACATGCGGTTAAGACAGTGAGTGATTCCATTTGTTTTCTCTAACTGAGCAGTGGTTGAGAACTGAACCATCTAGACTTAGCAGGGAGACGTTCATCGTTTACTTGTCCTCCTCTTCCTCCAGCGCCTTTCTCAGACTGGAACAAGACAGAGACGCACGGTTACACAAAGCTCAACAACAGATGTTTTTGAAAGGAAGTTAAAAGAAAGTTAGCAAGTAATTTATTGATAAAAAAAGTCACCTCACCTTTTTAAGTAGGAATGGACATTGTCATAGCCATGGTACTTGGCCAGGTAAACCAGCACGCCAGTGGCACAGCGTCCCTCTCGCGCTCTGCAGAAACTGCAGTTGCAGATGCCTCGGCACGGTGGGCACAGCCACTCCTGTGATGAAACAACCAGATCAGCATGCATGCCAACAGCTCACACGCTAACACTGATGGGGTGGTGCAACTTAAAGAGGTGGTGCCACTTCACGTGTGGCTGTACTCACTGGATCCAGCAGAGCGCTGCGGACTTCCTCCCCGTAGCGGTTCCGGAGACAAGGCCCACAGAACTGACCCCTCACACCCACACACTCAGGGTTGTGGCAGCTGGTCTTGGTGTCAGTAGTTTTCTGCCGACACTGGTGGCAAGTGGATCCCTGTGGAGGAAAAAAATATTTAATTTATGGTTTTTGACTACTTCTCTACTACTGCTTCTACTTCTCACATTTGGTAGTCTTGTCTTGGAATATTTCGAGGTCTACGTTCAACAACACAATCAATAGCAGAAGACTTACCATGGAGCTGCTGTAGACCTTCTCACGAACGTTAGTGCAGATGTTGTCCAGCTCGTTCTCCGTGACCTCCTCCACAGATCGAACCACGTGTGGGATGGCCATGACTCCATTGTAGCTTCTCCTACGTGGCTCCCTCTGATAACACCAGAAATACATACATTCAATATGTTTATCTCACATGCTTCAAAAACTACAAATGATCAAAATTCCATCATAAAAGTCATCAGATTCAACACTACTGTTTGCAGACCAGTGACCACCACTTACACTGTATAGGCAGCACATTCCCCAGCATATAAACATTATACTCTTATTACACAATATCATAAGTTATCTATTAGTTAATTAGTTAAACAACAATGTTAATTAGTAACTTAACAATTACACATTTACAGAGGGAAGAAAGGACAAAAACCACCCACCGGCTCTTCCACCTCTTCATAAAAGCGACTCTTGCGCACCAGGCTGAACTTGTCCTCGGGGTCATCGTCAGACAGAGGGCTGGGGGGGCCATCCACCTGTGTTCGGGAGCGTGTGTGGATCCGTGAAGTCCGCTCGGGGTTCCTCCTGGTCGGGGTCCCCAAAGATTGGCGTGGGACACGTCGAGGCTAAGGGGAAGGACACATTTGCGCTCGTTAGCAGCAACTCCAAACAGTATTTGCGGGCCACACAAATGGATGAGCGTGCATTAGTAATAGTTTCAAAGGCCACCATTCTCTGTCCGCAACAACATCCACACTGTTCTGAGAAGTGTTCAACTCACCGTATTGGCCATGGGAAGGGACAGTCTTTTGGGAAACAACCCAGGAACTTTGTTGATCTCGGCCATTAATTTGGCAAGCTTAAAAGGAACAAAAAACGCGTATGAGAATCAGAAGTCACTTAAAAAACTCACCCACTACTCACATGCACCAGTCAGTTAGAGCAGTTAGAGCTTACCATGGCTTTGTTTTCCTTGATGTTGAGATCCCTCTTGCTCAAGAAATGTCCTCCTTCCTCAACGTCGGAGTCACTTTCTTTAGCAGGCAGGCTGGGCTTGGATGCGAGCCGCTTCTGAGCGCTCTTCTTTGGGGGGAACTTCAGGGCCACTTTCAGCGTGTGGGTACGGCGTGTTCTTCTCCCAGGCTGAGGCTCTGGCTCTGGCTCTTCCAAGTCACCGTCAGAGTCCACATTCTGTCAGGAGAGGACCGGGGCAGAAAAGCAAAGTCAGCCTTTATCAGTCAGCTCCTCACCATCCAACAGCGTCGTCTTAAAGACGGGGACAATGGTAGTGTAGTGTTTTCAAGTTGCTACTGCTTACCATTGTGCTCATCTCTTCATTGAAGTTCTTGTCTTCAAAGCTACTGCATGTATCTTCCTCAGACGTCACCTCGGATGTCTTAGCCCTCCGCGGTGAGACTCTGGTTGGCTTTAAGATCTTTTTCTGAACAAAAATACCACAAATATATACAGTTCAGCTGATTTTACCTCCAGAAACAAACAAGAAGAGTAAAAAAGGTAAAACCTCAACAAGATCAACATGCTCAACAGTATGTTAATTACCGTATTCGCAAAGCCATCAGAACCAAAACTGTCACAGCTGTCATCGGAGGACGAGGTCTCCATGGGCACAAGAGGTACGTTCCTGTAGCTACGGAGGTTCATCCTAGTGGCTGGGGCCTGAACAGTCTGCTGCTTCTGAAATGGCACATGAAGGTAGAGTTTGAAAGACAAATCAAAGGAGCAAAACCCCACGCGTAGGGTAAGGCCCAGCATCTTATAACCAATCTATGAAGATGAGAATAAAGGGCAATTTTGTATTCTTGTGCAAGATCGTTTTACCTCAGGTATTCTTAATTTGTACGGCACTACAATGCTAACACATGGAATTATCATCTCGCTAGCTCCCTAAATCGATGTCAGTAACCCTGAACTGACGAAACTTAATACATTTTAAGTTATAATCAAAAGTGGTGAGGTGACGTTACATCAGCTCTTTGGCTGCTCAAACACTTACGGTTAATGTGAAGGTTACTTTGCCATAACTTAGATCTAGTTAACTTGATCAGAATTTCCAAACGTAAACTATGTTAACACAAAGACTAGTCAAAGAGTCTTTTAAATTTGAAACAAGCCTCATCTTACACAATGTAAACAAACTGAAACAATCCGTTTACAATAAATAGCATAATGTAGGCTATATTACGAAATGGTTTGACACGTAGTGACTATTATCCTCAGTGTGCCATTTCCAGCTAGATCTTTCGACGTTTTCTTTCAAAAAAGGTGACGTTAAGCAGCTCACAAGAAAAGCAACTTCGACGGGCCCTTTTTACTTACTATACTACTATTACTGCAAACTATTGTAATGCACACATAATCATTCTAACTTGTAAAAAGATATGCCCCTTATATAAAGTTCACACACATTTTCACAAATCTACTGTACCTTTGAACGCATTTTCCTTTCAACAGTTTTTACAAGAGAGGGTTCGAAACTCCAAGCTCCAACAGTGAACTCTTGAAGAATAACTAAGTTTCGCGGGAAGCCTCAAAAGAGGTGTGCCACGTTCCCGCGCCACGCTAGTGTCCTGACAGTTGTGTAAATTGCAATTAAAATATGTTCATTATAAAAACGAAGAAACTGATAATCTGGTGGTTGGAGTAATTTTATTTTATATTTCTATTTATATATTGAAACTCTTTAATACAAATGTTTTATTTCAGTGCGCAGTTAAATATAAATAGTACTACGATTTCATTACAATTTTAGGACCTAGTCCGTGGCGCCAAATTGTCTTCAATAATCTGCATAAAAAAACGAGATTGACCCTGTAAATCTATATTGACCTACATCAATACGACCTATAGCTCAAAATATAAATATGATACATTCCTTATTAAAATGTACATAAACCAAAAGCTCTCTGTAAAAATACATACAATTTGAAATAAAAAATAATACATTTTAAACACAGTAAAATAAAGTTAGAAAAGGGAAAATAAATCATTTGTGGTCCTCTAAATTTAGATCTAACAAGACAGGCCAGATTAGGCTCTGACCCTTTTCAGGGTCATCTGTTTATTCATAGCCTGGTTTATTCATAGACTCATTCATAGAGATTACATTTAGAAAATATGACTACTTAAAAAGTTAGGAGACATAATCAAAGAATCAACAATTTCAAAGATTTGACAAGGACAGTCAGTCAGTCATGTTTCACCAGTTCATTTTTCATGTACACATGGATATAATGTTGTATTTCCTGCTTTGATTATATCTTCAAGACCTGAGACGTGGTAGCTTGGCAATAGTTTCTGGAAAGAGCCATTTATCAGAGCCAGAGGTTTAGCCCTCTGTTTGTAGTGTTTACAAATTAGGCCATATGTCTAACTTATCCAATTGTCCAGGTTATGGAAACAGGAAGAATTAACTCAGACCACAGTTAAAAACATTGAAATATATCACTATTCATATGTCAACATTCATTCATACATGACTTGTATCCTCTGTTCAAGATAGCTGTTGTCAACATTTTATCCCTCAAAATGAAAATGGATGTACAGCCACCTGTTCATATTAAGAAGGCCCCAATATTTTGGGGTGCCTTTTGAACAAGTGACTTTCCGTACTGTAATGCAGATGCTGGTGAGGTAAAAGTAGTTACTGTCCGATTCGTCCACGTCCACCTCCTCGACCTCCTCTCCTCCCTCTACCCCTGAATGGCTTACTCTCTGGCTGCCTCTGAGGCTTCTTCTGACGCTCCACCTTAATCCATCCCCCTTCGTTGGCCTTAGCTTCCTCTGGCTCCTCCTTTGGATGGTTTATTGGGGACATGCCAGGTATCGTCCTGGGCTGGGTTTGATAGAGTACTCCGGTGGTGGAGTTGGACCGCGGCCTCCATCCATGCTGAGCATTTCTGGACGTCTTTTGCCCTGGGCTGTGTCCAGCTGTGGTGGGACACTTCCTTGCATCTCGGCCTGACACAGGACAGAGCGACATGCCAAAATATGGATTTCTTGGCCTCTGCAAAGCACAAGCGCTGAGGGGGCGCTCACGCTCACGCTCTGACGCACTTTCTGAGGTGGTGCTGGATGGGCTGCTTCCCTTCGATCCCAGGTGCAGGGTTGAGAGACGGGACGATAGGCCTGCTGTTGGAGAGGAACACCGTGAGTCGGTCCTCCAGAGGGACAGTGGGCTACGATTGGGGGAGCGTCTCACCGCAGCCGCATACGAGGACTGGTTATGGGCAGAGAGGAACTGAGGCAGGGTCATGGTCGTGGAGCAGGCAGGGGGAGCTGGAGCAAGCTGGCTCTTCTGCTGCTTCATCCTCAGCCTGTAGATCCATTTAGAATCAACTCCTGTGGGGGATTGGAAATTAATAATACAAAAAATCCTAACATTACACAAATGGCAGCATCTGACAATAACATGTGTATAACAAATAGAACAGGACGATGAGCTAGTTCTCAGGTCTGCTGCAAATACCCCACAGTAACATCAAAGATGCTACTTCCTAATCTAAGATACTTCTTCATATACTGCCTGATATTCTGAGGTGATAGATAGATAGATAGATAGATGGATACTTTATTAATCCCGAGGGCAGGGCTTGCAGATCTGTTTCAGGTGCATAACAGGGCAATGATGAAGATCCTCAACGTCATTTGCAAAAGAAGGTAGACCTGAAGAACATGGAGTGAGCATCATTGATGTAACGGTTATGGAGAGTTAAAGGGCTAGTTACCAGAGTTTGACCTGCTCCGGAAGTTCCCCTCTGCTTTCTGCTGCCCTGTCTCAATGATCAGCTCCACGGTTTTGATGAAATCGCTTCCACCTGTGGGGCTCCAGAGCACTGCATGGCTGTGTTTGGTACCCTTTGGAGATCTGACATCGTTCTGAGGGGACAAGTAGAGGTGATGAAACAGGGAAGCCATTTTGTTATTTGATATGGTAACGTCCTTCAGACTCTAAAGCTAGGAGAAATGGTGGAACCCAAACAACATTTGATGTGATTAGAATAACTGGACACCTGCAGTTACACACCTCATAATTCACAGTGCAGTCAACTGTTTGATTGTTAGATAATCCAACGATCCACTTGTCCATTACAAACGGTGGCTGTAAATGACACATAAAACATGGTAAGTCTGAATATTGAATGCAATGCAGTGCAAGTTGACTCACCGTCTTCAAAATTGAAATAGCCAATATTTAATTAGTCTTACCACAGCTTCCAGTAAATAATAATGTTGTAGTTCTTACATTAGCTTTATGTTGTTTTATTTCATGTTTTGACCCCACACCTTAGTCATTTTTAGAACATCCACATCAGATCTGTAAGAATTGAAGGTGACATCCTTGATGTAAGTCACTGCCACCTCGTCTCCATCCAGCTCCATGTACATCTTCCATTTGCAGTCCTGAAGACACAGAGAACCATGAACAGGTGAAGCTCTCATCACACATCAGCAGTTGTAAGTGTTTAACAGCCCAGTATGTCCTTCTGCCAGCTCTGGACCCAGGACTGGACTCCGGCTTTCTGTCTGGCTGCCTTCAGCTCTGTAACTTAAACCAACAGCACAACCTAGAGGTGGAGCTCAAGAAATGTTAAAGTTGAAGACAGGTTTCTCCTCTGAGCTCTTCAGTAACATTTGGGTGAAGAATTCAGGATGAGGCACAAACCACAAACCACTCAAACAGACACTCTGATATAGGTATTGAACTCTGAATTTGCCTGACAAGGCATAATGAGAAGTCCCATAACCATTTCCACTTTTGCCACATTTCGGGAATATAAAATTCTGTAGTCCAAGTACACTGCATATAAATAAAGCAGAGAAGCAGAGAAACCGGCAAGTTGAACTGTTGTGTAAACACGGCATGATATAAAAATACTGCAAAACCACAGAGGACTCTTTGTAGCTCACATCTGACTCAATGAGGTAAAATGAACACATGAGCTGAAGGGGATTAAAAAAAGCTGCCGCTCCTTCACCGACCACTGTGCTTGCTGACAAAGCAGTAATGATTGTCTCATTCCCACTAACCACGCGCTCGAGCCACAGGTCATGGCTTAACCACACAGGGATCGTGGAGCGGGCCAATCTATTGTGTGCTGGGATCACAGAGGGAGACATCAGAGGAGAGGTGCTAACACACTCCTCCACCGAGTCGCAGCCCACTCCTGCACGGTCCCCTGGGAGTGGGGGTGGGGAGGATGGGGGGGTCCCTCAAAGCGCCCAGCATCAGGAAGCTCCCCCTGGCTTAGGGATGGACTGGCAGACCCTTCGCCAGCCCTGGCCCGTCACACCAAGGGACCATGGTCCATCCTGGCCTAATCACTCCAGCAGAAACAATGTCTGGTAATGATGCCCAGGACCGCAGTGCGTCTAATGACAACTCATACATAATTCAACACCTTTCACTTGGCTGCGCGGTGATATCCTCATTAGCAGGGGACCCTCGGTGCTTGTCAGATGGTGGCCGCAAACTCGCAAGGCCCTCATTTTGTCTTTGAGAAGTGCAGCTGCTTCCATGACACCGCCAGCAAAGAGGGACGGGGTAGAAAGAAAAAAAAAATGAGAGAGAGCGGGTTTGTTTTATTTAGTGCAAAAAAACCTTCCAGTTTGTAAAAACAAGGCTGACATGGAACCTGACACCAGGCAGGGGAAAATAATTAGCTCTCATTTTCTCAGCCTCCTGTTTCCTTCTCCCCGCTGTGTTTTCTACCCACTAAACCACCACATGTCAGAAGAAATGGGAGGCAATTAGCAGGCTCGTTTCAGCCCCGCCGAACGCACTGAAAGGGGACTATTTATGATGGGACAATGAACAGCTGAAAGATTAAATAACATTTGCCTTTTAAAAAGAAAATGACTTCTGGCTAAATGGGCCATTTTTGATTAAATTCAAACAGCAAGTGGAGAAGCAGCCTTTCTCCAGCATTTGAGACTCTAACAAAAGACTTCTAGCATGTGAGGGTGGATGTGATACATCGCTTTAGATTAAAGATTTATTTATCTGTTGCTTTTTATTTTGAAAAAAAGGGGGAGAAATGTCAACTGAGGGGAAGATGTGCTTAGTGTAACAGTGGTCAATATTTGACAGGAACAATAATGGGCAACTTCAAGAGAGAAGAAGCATGGCATTCTTGACACAGCGAAGCATCTCAATTCAATGGCAATGACATCTTATCACAGTGTGACCATGCGAACAAAAGGAGATGTGTTGGATAGATGATATTACAAAATAATGATTGCCAGAAAAACACACTTGCCTTGGGACAATTAATGGAAAAGCTAGTCTAAGTATATGTTTCATGTTGAGAAAAAAACAGCTTGTCCTAACATTTTGGTTTAAAGTGTAGTGTGAAATCTGGTCATGTGGCGAGGAGCACCTCCATAACTTAAGTGTTTTCAATGGTAGTTAGTTTGTTGAAAGCCAGGCTGTCTGGTGATTTTGCCTTCATCTCGAGAATAACTCATACTCATCAATGATGGGTGGAAAATCAAATAGGCAGCATATTAAAATAAAAAAAACATTAAAAGTAGTTGTCATGTCATTCCCCTATCGAAGGCCTGGGCTGCTTTGTACCCAGTTCTAAATGCCCAACCATGCACATGCTTTCAAAACATGTCACAACATCTATCTGCATGATAGATTGGTTTGATATTTTGTGAAATCACAAAGTAACCTCTAAACAGGGATGACAGATATGACCACATAAGGGTGGAAGTGTTCACACAATGTAGCGTGCACAATGTAGCATGCACAATGAAGCGTGCACAATGAAGCGTGCACCATGTAGCGTGATGCAAGAAGATGCACCCGTAAACTTGTGTGTGTGCCAAGTATGTATGGCAAATTTGAGGGCAATCTGACCTTTGACAGCCCCATCCATACCTTTTTAATGATTTCATAATACAGATTTACTACAGTAATATTTAGTGTTATTTAGCCTACCCATCCTGAAAAAACATCAATTTCCTCTGCTGTGAAATGCTACTTTCATTGTTCCATCATTGTGCTCAGGTCAAAATCTTACAGTTTGTTACGGCACAACAAGACAATTCTGAACTCCTGTGTTTATGATGAACTAGAAGGAAGCTATTTTCATCGCCACTTCATACTCATATTCTTCTTCACAGATATGAAAGAAAGTAGAACTTCCCTCCGGCCAAGTCATTGGCTTTGGTGAGACCAAACAAATGGCCCGTGCTATTCACAAACATCGGCTGTTCAACTGTGCACATTAAGGACATAGAGCAAAATATACATATTTCAGGTTATTTTCAGTTTAATTGCTCTGCACCTACCGACTGGCCTGCTCCTGCCTTCCAGTGGTAACCAAACACCAGCTCCAGATTGACGATCTTACTCTTCTCCTCCTCCTCCTCCTCTTCCTCCTGTGCCCACTCATCCTTATGATGGAAGATCACAAACATTTGTAAACAACACATCATTTAGACTGTCTGTGCATGTCTCTGCACTAAGAGGTAGCGAAAAACAGCCTACCTTAACCAAAGGAGGAAAGTGGAAAAGTCCTAGGTAATCATTAGCCAACTTCTCAATTTCAGTCTGGCAGGCAGAGAGAAAAAAACATCACCACAGTCAACATCAAACACTTCACTTCTGTGGGGAGAATTGTGCTCTAATGATCAACAGGAGTCAACATCAGGTTGGACAATGTGCTGTGTGTGATGGACTGAGCGTGTTGAGTGGCTGTCTTACCTTGAGGTGGATGATGTGGCCTTTGGACGTGATTCCCATGTCCCTCATGTCAGTCTCGGTGAGCAGCAGCAGTCTCTTCCCTGTGATGTGGTTCTTCTTAAACATGTTGGCGTACAGCAGCATGTCACACCCTCCGCCACCTGGGAAAACGGGGATGAAACACATAGTCTCTGTCTTGCTCACGTACACACACACACTCACACACACACACACACACACACACACACACACACACACACACACACACACTCACTCACAGCATTTCAAAGGAGTATTATATCACTCTAAGAATCAACTAACATCTGAGAAAGGATGTCAGACTTCAGTATGTCAGTAACCAAACAATCAGTAATGAAGTAGCCTACCCGCCCCAAATATCTGCTCCATCCAAAAGTGCTGTAAGAATGGAGAAGAATCATGTTAGATGGACTTATTTAGATCATTTCCAGAACAACAACAGGAAGCAGTAGTGTTTCTAATGATACTGACCACATGTTCTTCTGTCCAGGAATGTATGGCAAGATTAGGGAGCAACTGCAGGTGGAGAAGAGAAAAAGTGTGCCAATCAGCAAATGGATATACATTGCCCAATTACAATACATACATACATACATTGGTAAATATGGAATCAGCCAACATTCACACACACTACCCATTTACAATCAAGAGATCAGCTATCAGTATGCAGGTCCAATGTCCTGTCACATTTTGCACTGCTCATTTTGGTCTAATAGGGCGAAATGCTTACCAGACAAAATAATAATTTCATCATTACGGCCACGAGGCTTGTGCTGCACGTGGTGATAGGAATGCTTCCACATAAAAAATGATTGAGGGGGAGGGGGGGAGATACCAGAGATGAATATCTAATCTTTTCATTCCCCACTGGCTTCACATCTGATATCACAGCACCAGGCGAGAGCCCACTGTCTATCTTGATGGCTGGCATTGAAAAGAGGCGCGTTTCATAATCAATGCGAGCCTCGTGTGCCTACGCCACTCCACAGCACAGCCCTCCAGCCCAGCTGCATGCCTCAGCCTGCTCCTCCCTCCCTCCCTCCCTCCCTCCCTCCCGCACACACACACACACACACACACACACACACACACACACACACACACACACACACACACACACACACACACACACACACACACACACACACACACACACACACACACACACACACACACACACACACACACACACACACACACACACACACACACAAACACACGCACACGCGCGCACACATGCGCCGGCGGAAGTAAACAAATTCAAAAACTCTCCCCAGCTGCCAAAGTTCCATTTCATTCCACATGGCTAATTAAAGTGACATAATATTGTATTCTGAGCTGCCGTATTGTATATCACAAATGACTTGCATCGTGTTTTATTAAAAACCCAAAGCACCGTGTTGACGATGGGAAACAGATCTGTTTGGAGAGTGGGGAGGGAGTACAGTCGGCGTGCATTGCTCAGTAATTGAAATTCCTTTCACCACATTGCAGAGCTCAAGGCTCCCATCCCTCTGCCCATGATGACACGAGAGTAAAGCACGCCACCAGGCTGAAGGGTTTGAGCCCAGTGTGGCCTGAATGTCACACGTACACAAGTCAGGAGAGGAGCCTGAGGCCATCTCTGGAGTCTTCTCAACATTTACTTAAGTGTTTATTGTAGATCATGTTGACAATTATGGAGCAGCAATTGTCAGTTGAGGGAGGCCATTTAAACAAACATAAAACCCCCAAATTGGGCTGTCAGCGACACAGATCTGGAACCAGTACACTTAGTTTGGGCCGCCACTGGACTAACAATAAAGAGCTCTTTTATTTGATCAAGAACAGTTTATGGGTTTTGGCAAACTTCATGGGGATTCACACTACTCAACATCTAATCACATAAAGTGGTGAAAAGTTAGAGTGAGACAAAACACAAAACCTCTTAAACAAAGTGTTTATTGAACATAATTTGCAATAAAGTCCCAAAAAGCTTTCAAAATAAATATAAGTGTATCAAACTAGTGAAAAATCTCATACATAGAAGAGTAGATGGAAGGCACTGCAACTTGATATAAGAGTATAAAATGTAATGAGAAAGTGGTTAAACTGTATCAGATATATCAGATCAAAGGTATGCAGTTAAACAACAGTAATGTAATAGGCTGTCTTTCCCTAGAGTGACAAAGTTAGTAACAGATAACTCATAGACACGGACCACACATGTGTACCACAAATGTATTACTCAAGCTTTTACTAATTTCCTTATTCTAAATAATAACCGGACAAAAGAAGCTTTATGCCTGCGTTTTGGAATCTAGTCATAATTTAGACAAGAAAATTAGAATTTTAACACTGTTGTTTTTTTCCTTAGCACTGTACATTGTGAGTACAACTGTGTGCAAACTAAAGATCAACAATAAAATGCGTCACAAATTTAAAGAAACACTGTTTTTATCATGCCTTTAAAATAGCATTGGAGTTGAAGGTGTAGAAGCATGTTGAATTTAACTTCCTGACACCCTTAAGACAAAGAAATGAAATGGGGATTGATGTAAGATGTTTACCAGGAAGGCATCAACCAAACTTTGGCCTGTGTTAAAACCACTGATAGACACTGAGGGAGAGTTAAAGTAAGGCGAGCCTTTCCCCTCACAAACTAAACCACTCTGGATAAAAAGGCAAATGACTTCTCAATCAGATGGGTCATTAAACCCTTATCATTTCAACATTTCATAAAAAATGACTGATGGGGAAGAGATGTGATCGTGTAGTGAGAATCTCCGTAATCCTGAGCTGTACGCTACGCTGATGCCTCTGCGAGTGCGCTGTGACAAAGTGAGCTAAATCAACAGCCTCGTCGCTAACCACAGCGTGCTAGTCTCAGCCGCCCCAGCACCATGCATTTCTTTGATGGCTATTACAGTGGCAAATGGCTCATGGATGGTCCACAGAGGCTTTCTGACACCCCTGGACCTCTGCATGTCAATAGGGCATGTCACTTTCACGCTCGGTGAATGAAAGATTACAAAGGGGGGCAAATGAGTGTACAATCTCGCCAGGCAAGTGGGAAACTTTCTGTAGCTGTCGCTGGCGGAAAATCTCCGGGAAAATCTAGGGCCTGTTGTCCTGGCGAGAGACTCCATCACACCGACTGCTCTCAGCACAGCACAAATTGGCCAATCTTAATGTCAGCCAAATGTCACTTCATCATAAAAGCATCGCCACTGCGAGTCTGCGACGGAACGCACACACACTGCTCTTTCTTCGCAGCATGCCGCTATGCGTCCAGTTCATTTGGCAGCAATGACATCCATAAGGGATGTGGGCAGCAGGCAACAATAGTCTACGCGTAGCAACCACATACGGCACAGCTGACGGCTAAGCTCTCTGCTAAGGCTCCTGACTTTCAGTTCTTTATAAAAAAAAAAATCATAAAAAAAAAACAATTACGTATAGTCTTCAGATGAGATGAATTTAGACAGTTAGAAATCATGAAATAAAATGAGTATCTATGATGTGGAATGAAACCTCTCCCCACCATTAACCTGTTTTAAGGCTTGCATGTGTGAATGTGGAATAGGAGAACTCAATGCAAGAACTCTGTTTTGACACAGGCCAAGGTGATGGATGTCCTGCGCCCAGGTGGCTCCCATCTGGACCCACCGCGGACGGTAACCGGCGCTTTAATCGCTGTCGTCGTCGGACCAGTTCAATTCCCCCAGGCCCACGGCCGTGGTGATTTTGCGGCCCTCCCGGACCACGGTTGACCTCGAGGTTGAGTTCTGTTTGCTCTGCATGTTGACCTGCATGCCGGAGTGCAGCACGGGGCCGGCCATGTCCAGGGCAAACATGTCCTCAAAGCCCTTCATCATGGCCTGGAGGCTCAGCCTGTCCACCTGCCCATTACTGGAGGAGGAGGAGGAGAACTGACACGACATCTCCGAGCTTTTCGACTCTTCCGTCTTAGACTCAAAAAATGACTCAGCGCTAATCTTTTTGGCCAGAGGTAGGAATTGCTGAGAGGGGAGACAGGGAGAAAAAGAGGAACAGAAGGAATAGAAGAGAAGGATGGACAGACAGACAAACAGACACAGGGACAGAAAGGAGGAAAAGTGGATTAGTTTCAGACCATATCACCCTGAAGGAAAGCAAAGTAAGAATGTGTCACCCACACACAAACACAAAAAGAAGGTGAGAGAGCAAGAGAAATCTTCAAGTAAAAGACACCAATAGAGTGGGAACTAGAAGTAGATAAGAAATAGATAAGAATGTGAGGTTTCACAGTAGTGACAGCAAGGTTGAAATACGTATACATCCAGCTACTATAGATGTAAACAGCAGGGCAATCAAAAGAATGTCCAGAAACTGCTTTCAACACATGCAGAGAGAGATTCTTAATATAGCCAGTCCAGATATGCTGCAGCCATATGCAAATGCCATATCTCCATTACAAGTGCAGTGATTAATGCTTCAGGTCCACGTGAGACACAGAGAGTGCATGGTGAGGTGTCGCGTGTTGCGCTTGAAGATACGAAATCATACACACTCAAATCCCCCACAATGCAAAAAAAAGAAAAAACAATAATGGGCATAATTAGCCCTTCCTTTGCACATGCAATCCCAGCTGGTCTCTTTCTGTCCCTTGCACATGATACGCACACACACTCACACACACACACACACACACGCGCGCGCTAAAAACACACTGGTGAACATGCGCACGCATGCACGCTCACAATCATGTGTACACACACAGATCACCAAATCCCATCTCAGTGGACCGAAACAGTCTCTTCCGTGATGCAGCCAAGCCAACCCTGTGTCTGAATGACTTTCTATATTCACGACACAAATTCCCATTGGTGCAACGCTCTCTGCTCATGTGCTCTCTCAAAAATATACGACAATTCTGAATGCAAATACGTATCTCCCTTCAGTGTGTTTAGTGCCCCAGTGAGCAATGGTGTCTCGGCAGGCCCTTCCACTCCAAACCCTCTACACACACTCAAGACTACTGACACAAGTGTGGATGGTGCTCGGTGATGGGGACTGAGGTATGACTAGCTGCTGATGGCATGCATGGGTGTGTGATTTCTCGCAGCATGCATGGGTTCTTAAAACGTGTATGTGTTTGTGAGAGTGTATGTGTGTGGTTTGTGCGTATGTGTGTGTGTGTGTGGTGGGTTTCTGTTCCGCACAAGAATCCCTGAATATGGATGTGTGTATGTCAAATGAGTATGTGTGTGTGTATGTGTGTGTGTGTGTGTGTGTGTGTGTGTGTGTGTGTGTGTGTGTGTCTGTGTGTGTGTGTCTGTGTGTGTGTGTGTGTGTGTGTGTGTGTGTGTGTGTGTGTGTGTGTGTGTGAAGGGTTGTGTGTACACTTGGGACCACCTAAGACAGTTAGCCAGTGTGTGTGTGCGTGCGTTTGAATCCCGGCAGGATGCTCACCGGCGTGTTGGACTGCTCGACCAGCTGCCTCTCCCACAGCTTGAGGCGGCGCTCCCTCTCCTTCAGCTCCTGCTCCTTGGAGCTCAGGTCCCGCTCCAGCTTCTTCAGGCGCTCCAGCGTGGCCTCGATCTCACACCTACCCACAGAGACACCGCACCATCAGATCACAGCGGCCCACATATGGCCTCTCACACACACACACACACACACACACACACACACACACACACACACATGTGGAACGAGGGATACACAGCAACAAATACACCCAAGGGGGATTACCCAGGCTTGCGGTGGAAAACTCTTCCTCAGTACATTTTGCCCACCATCTGGGTTTACTCATTAGCACAAGTCTTGAATGAGAAAACTACACAGCGGGTGGTTGTGCACATATTGACAGAAAACAAGGCAATATGCAAATGACTATTTTATATCTACCAATATATACAAATGGCATCCTACATACATACTATAACTATACTAAATGTCGTAACACTAAAGGAGTATTGAATATAACTGAATGCTTTCCATAAATGCAAGTAGTAAACAACTCAGTAATATGTAATGTGTGTAGTTTGTCACACAAGGTTTTCATATAATTAACTATAATATTCAATATGTTTTTCAATATGTTGTTTACTCTGGTTGTGAATATGGTCCAATATGTACGGGTTCAGATTTGTCCACTAGGTGGGGCTGTAAGGTGGACCTCTCCCCTCGCTCCCACGAAATTATTTATAAACCCGGGAGTGACGCAGGCTGGACGTCCCAACCCTGCTTGCTCCACCCTGTTGCTCTGGCAGTAGTGCCTCCCTCCTTCAGCTCTCTAGCTATGCTCCACACTTCAATCATGATTGATCTCCTTGCTTGCCGCTTTACCAACAAGGGCTCTTAGAATTTCTCATCTGCCCTCGTCCTTCCCTCTCTCTCCCTCCGTTTTTTGTTGTAACAGCACAAACAATTTCCTGTCGCGTTTTCTCTCATCTCCCTCCCTCTCTTTGATCGCTTCTTCATTCCAGGTCCAACCCCTCCACCCCCCTCCTCTCCCTCCTTGCTTCAGACAGCTGTGAGGGACACTGGGAAAGGATTGTCTTCTTCATGCTTCCCTGGACCGTTTCCAGGCCGACTTCCTTAATATAGACGGCCACCAGAAAGTTCCCAGCAGCAGGGTGACCAGGGGCAGGACACTCAGTGTTTCACTGGAGGGCACCTGACTGAGAGCAAGCAGGGCGAAGACCATCTGAAATGTAACACCTCAGGGCTGGGACTAATTGCCTCCAAGTTCAAATCTACACAAGAATTCCATTCAAACATTCCATTCCACTAAGGAAGCATTTGGGAAATGTCAGGAAATGGGCCACTGTATGATAACAAACACATATAGCTAAAAGGAACTAATTTTGTTGTTAATTGTGTTCATTTTTTTGCGTTTCTTTTCCGGTCGGAGAGAGTGACAAATAGGCTGTTGATGCGGGTACAAGCAAGGGAATGCCATGAGACTCATCAGATTAACCACATTTGTCCAAGCCGCTGACCTCAGATCAGAGGTGCGGCCCAGGTCGACTGTTAATCACCATGCAGGCCCAGTGCCTCCACAGCTGCTGGGCACATACGCTCTCAGTCCCATGAATCCCAATTAGCCCAAGTGCACTCATGTTCCGAGGCGTGTTGCGTCCCCCCCCCCCCCGGACGTCCACCGGGACCCGCAACGCACCCGCGGTGGCGGCTCAGCCAGCGCTCCGGCATCTGCTGCCTCCCGGCTCCCCACTGACTGCCCTAATGAGGAAACACAACTAACTTTGGCTGCCCGCACAGCCAACACCTGGCTCCTCCAGGTGGACGAGGCCGCAGCGAGCGCTCCAAGAACCAGAGCTCTCTCTGAAAGCCTCACCGGCGGTTTCGTTTTCAGATTGAGAACGCGTGAATCCCCTGGCAGCGCACCTGCCGTCCTCTTTAGAGTTTGCTCATTCACCCACGCCGCGGCTTGCCGGGCCTGAATGGGGGGGAAGCCACTTTTGTGCACGGCGTTCGAATTCATCGCAGGAGGGACAACTCACGCAAGACACACAGGCGCCCCAAGGGAGAGTGGAGACCTGAAACGACTCAGGTGCCAAGATGTGCTCTCACCCACACACACACACACAGTCCCACACTGTGGTACCATACTGATTACAGAACCATCAGGATGGGTACTTCTCACATCTGGAGAGCAGAGAAAGGAAGAGCAGATGGCGCATCCTTTACCTCCATCCCCACCCCCATCTACACTTCTCCACATTCGGCTGAGAATTCTCTGCGCAGAGATATTTGTGGTGCTTCTCGACTCGTCATGACAACAGCAAGCGTGAGTGTGACCTGCTGCAGCCCAGTGTTTGTGTGGGTGAGTGAGTACCTCCATTCTGCCTTGTTGTTTAAGAAGGAGTTGCACTGCTCTGGTAGCTGACTGTCGTTCCACATGGACTCCAGGGTCAGGAGGATCTGTTTGAATGTGGGCCTGTCCTGTGAGCACACAAGACCACACATCAGTGAGGAGCATTATTTCATCAGCTTCAGTGACAGAAAGTAAATCAGGGGTTCTGCCCATGTATCAGAAATTCTACGTACATAAAAAGAAGTGCTAAGAAGTGGTAAGAGTGCTGAGAGTAGTGAGGAGACAGTATGCAGCATTATTAAAACAACAGAAGAAGGAAGCCTGGTAGATTAGTCCTGTAATGAACACAGTCAGACCAAGCTGAAGTAATCTGCTAAAGATACACTCAACTCCACGCTTGTAATTAAACAACATATCGAAGAATCCTGTTTTCATAGTATGTTACGTTATCCTTTCACGGGCCATCTACCATTACAATTTCAGATGTAAAGAAAAATGGCGTATAGTTTATTTAACAAACATTTAAGCAAGACCAAGTTAACAAACAAGCACTGAAGCCTGTTCTAAGCACTGTTGAGCTAGTCGTCGTTCGCTTTCATACTGACATCCGGTGCCCTACATCGCAGTGGGCCAGTGAGTGCTGTCATGCAGTCAGTTTCCTTCCCTTACCTTTGGGTCTGTCCCCCAGCAGCTCCTCATGAGCCCGGCGAAGCTGGCAGGGCAGCTACTCGGGATGGTTAATCTCTGGAACAGACAGTCAGGGGGTCACAGGGGGGTCACAGGTCAGCACACTAGCAAAGCAGCAACAGAATTCAGCCATGATGTCTTCTGCGCCGTATCACCATGGCACTACTCGCTAAATACAGCAAAACAGTACTTTTCTGTTCCCAAACTTAGCTGCGTGTGCAACGGCCTGACAGTTGTGACGGGAAAAGTCTTTTTATTAAATGTCCTATCGCATTTAACTCTCAAAGCAGGGGAGTGGACTAAATGGCACGTCTAAATTAAGAACCAATAAAATGCGGAGATTTGTGTCAAATATTTCAGGTATGCCAATCTTTACTGTGCGAGTCATCAATGGCTTACTAAGTTACCTCATTTTTTTCCACGACCAGCCAGGCCACTTGCAAGCCCTCCAGACCTTTAAAGGGAATCTCTCGAGTGAGCATCTCCCATAAAACCTTGCAAAGGAACACAAGATATCCAAAAGATTAAATGAAGACAATACACTCAGTCCTCCCACTTCAGTACATAACATTCATCAACCACTCAGCCACAACTTCTGAAGAAACATTAATGAACAACACATTAAGGACAAAAGGATTTTTATAGCTGTTTATCATTATCTGGGAATGATAATTGCCTTATCATTTACTATGTAATGATACAGTTTGAGAGCGCGGTGTGGTGTTTTCTGCGTGGGTCACGGTCAAATCCAGAGTATTCTGGCGATACCGAGAGTGAGCGGTGACTGAGACAGAACTAATCCTGGTCTTGACCCCGAGGCTCTGACCTGCAGGTCCCTATCTGTTTGTCCACTCACACTTTGGCACTGGCGGGCAGCACTCTGTCTGGCTCAGTGACAGCCAGCATTCTCGGTGTATTCTGTCATACTGACTCACTCAGACACAGCCTCCCTAAACAATCTGCAGCCTTAGCGCACACACACACACACACAGTCACACACCTTTAAAGGGAATCACTTGGGCATACACAAACATCAGTCATACACAGCAGAACATACACACAAACATACGCACCTAAATTAACATGACCAAAAAAGTGCCCTCATGTCTGCCAGACGGAGACCTCGCACAGATGACACATATGAATCATTAGTGGCGTGTGCCACTCGAGTGTCGACAGACTCCAGCAATAGACATGAGCTGGAGACGGGGTGCAACAGGGCCCTCTGAAACGATGAGGCAGGCAATGCACACTAACTCACCACGCCGTAGGAGTAAGTGTCACATGTCTCAGACACGGGGAGACTCTGGATCACCTCTGGGGCCATCCATGGGAACGTCCCTACCAGGGACATGTGTGTGGTGTGGGACAGAAACCTGGAGGCGCCAAAGTCACAAATCTGGGTTGAGGAGAAAAAAAGAACGAGGAAAGGAAATAGAAAAGTTACACAGTATACTATTAACTTCACCATTCCCTAAAATATGATGTTGTAACTCTGTTAGTGGCCAGAAACAGCACGGACATTATACTCTGCCAGCCTACCTTAAGTATTTTATCTGCTGTCAAAACCACTGCAAATAAACACACACAGAGTGCAGGTTAGGACCTCAATTCAAGAGGGAAGCAAACATGGAGGCAAGCTCTATTGGATTTCAAATGGCTCCTTAAGTCACATAAACATCTGCTGATCTGCACACAACCAGCGGCTGTGGTTAAGGTAGCCTGGGCTCTGGAAACTCACCGTTCCTGGACTTTAGGTCCCTGTGGATGACTTTCACAGGGGCCTCCGAGTGTAAATAGTGCATTCCTGATGAGACAATAAAGATGAGTATTCATGTCAGACCTCAGCCTACGGGAGGTTGTTATGAACCAAAACTTTGAGTATGTTTCACAGATGCTGGGATTGTCCCTGAAACAGTAAATCACTGAGTCTATACAGTACATGAAACGGCACAGTTGGCAGTAGGGAGCATAGGGTCACTCATACACAGTGAGTTAGTGAAGGGCTCAGCCTTGGCCTCACCTTTGGCTATATCCATCGCCCAGGTCATGATCTGTTTCATGTCAATGGCCTCACTCTCAGCACTCGACAGGAACTCATAGAGAGATCCTCCACTGGCATACTCTGAGGAGACACGAAGGAGATCACAAACATCAGAGACAGCTTCTGCTAAAGAGGCATTATGGGTAACAAAGAACATCTTCGTCATGCTCATATTTGTCAGACAAAAAAACCTAATGAATACATCATAGCTGAAAAGAAAACTAATTATGGACAGAAACAATGTAACCCGCTTTCACACATTCCAGGCAAACCTAACAGGCACAGTGAAGGCCATGACAGGACAATTGTGCTCTGCACAAGCTGAGAGCTTCTTGTTCACAGCCTGTCTTTCCTGGTCTTTGAGCTGCTCCACCACAGATGAGCTCATTTATCACAACGCCCTGAGGAACCCCAAACCCAGCTTAGCGCCCTGTCTATCACCTCATGATGGAGGTACACATTCTCAGGGCAAACTGATGTCAGTCAGACAGATAGGTGAAAAACATCCCCCGGGGTCAGAGTCTGACAAAGGGTCAGCTACAACAGAAAAGCTCACATGATCAAAGTGGTTAGATCTCCAAAACTACATAGATTTAACAGAGATTTTATTATGAATATTTTACACAATTGAGTTTACACAAATATGTGATCTTTGCACGTCTGTGCAAATACATTTGTAATCACACTGCATTTGGAAATCCAAAAGGAGAGAAAGGCCTCACACTGACAAATCTGTGTTTTGTATTTTGCACCCAGTGACTATAGATGTAACATTTTTATGTTCATGGGTACGAAGACCGACACGCCAGGAAAGAGTTATTTGCATATGTTTGCTTGACAGAAGCACTGACATGCTATTCACACATGAGACACCCGCACCTAAACTAGATTTGAAACCAATCTAACAAGTTCTGCGGTAGGCTTCACTGCCAATAGAATAGTTTCTATTTGGACGACTGCAATCACTGGGAATCACTGGCATATTTCACCATATGCCATGCTGGTGATCTGCCATGCATGTCTGATTAATGATCTCTCCAGATAGATATTGTTTGCGAGAAAGAAGAGCCACTAGCCCCTGAGATACGAGGAGACAGAGGAGATTTATAACCCTGCTGATGAATGTGGAAATGGCAGGGTCAGGCGTGTGGTAATAAACATTTCTCCTTTACCTGGTGCTAATTAGATTTGTGCTTTGATAAATAGAGACGGTTGCTCCTTGACGACCCTAGGCTAGATCTCTCACAGCCACTGTCACATTGGGGCCTGCCAGAATGAACTCAAATGAACATCGAGTGCAAGAGAGATTGACATGGTTTTCCTGTGGCAACTCAGTAAAGAAAGCCATATTCTCAAGACCCAGGAAAGCGTTCAAAGAATTCATCAAAGCCACATCTGTTTCCTTCCCCCGGATGGCTTTTTAAAAACTCAAATAAGGGTTGTTATTCCTCATTCGCTCCTTTGTTCTGGGCACACACATTATTAATGCGGTAATGTGATCTTGTCCAGGAGCTCTCAACAACACACTGTCTTCGTGGCACAGCCTGGGCTGATAATTGGAGAAGAATGTAGGCCTGTAGCAGGGGCGACCCGCTAGTTAGCCATGGCCAACTGTGACCCAGTAGAATGTGCATATCATCAAAGCTGTGTTTGGACGCTGTTGAGATAATGGCATTTTCAAAGTAACCCCCCCACCCCCACCCCCGCCCATTTGACAGGTCATAGTACATTCAGACAAACAGTGGGGCATTTTAGGCTTCAACAATGGCAGTTGTCAAAAGCACAACACTAGATCGCATTATGGCAGTCCACCTCTTTCTTCATATCCCTAGTTTGTAACACAGTCGATTTGTAGTTCAACTGTAGAGCCTCATTACCTTTTGATGAGTCACTCTGACTACACGTTTAATCAATGTCGTAAATGACGTTACTTTATGTGTATTAATTAAGTTCAGCAAACAAATAGCATGTGATCATACACCCCCACACCGCTGATGGATTCATCATTAACCCAAAGCATACAATCCATTACAAGACGCTATAGAGATGCTAAAGTCTAATCACGAAAGGGTATAAAAACGTCTGTGGACTGGGCAAGCCCCAAACATGAACTTACCAGTGACAATGCCATAATTAGGTGCTTCAAGAACTGCCCCATAGAACTGAATGATGTTTCTGTGGCTGAGAACACTCAGGATTTCAGCCTAAATATTAACAAGAAAAACAAGAAGTGATGAAAGCTGATGAGGCTGTAAAGAAAGTGTACTGAAGCAATATCAAAGCAGTGATAGTTTATCTAACTCTGGTATTAAACACAGAAGGGGGTCTATTGTTAGCTTTGAATGTAATTTGCAAAGCGGACTTTTGCCCTTCTTTGAACTCTGATAACAATGTCACCACCACCCTGGTGATCATAGCTGGTCTGTGTCAGTACAGAGAGTATAGAGGGAGAAAGTCTGCCTTTACACAAACACACGGGGATATGCTGTGGTACATGAAATTATTTCAAGCAATGAAATTGCTGTTGTACTGCTGAATGCAAAAACATTCATGGCACCTATACCAGTACAGAACTTTTGCCACCTTACAGTTCAGAAGACATACCACAGATCAAAAATGAAATACACTGTAGCCCTTTGACTCTTCACAGTGTTCAGTCTGAACTCATGAAAAGCAAATGTGTCTGAAACGTGTCCCTTTTCCCCCCCTCTGCATTCTTAAAACAAGCTGTCGCTTTTGGAAGTCTTCCCCAGACTCTCGTGACAAACCAGTGGCTTAATTGAGACTAATATGATCTCATTTGGTACTAATTTCCTCTGAAAGGAAGCAGTACATGGGTGTCTGTGCACAAAGAAGACGACTCCTGGAGACGAGCTCGCGCCCTCCTTCCACTGAGGGGGAGTATAATGACTGTGACTGATGGGTACAAAAGTCACTACAACCCACTAAATAGGGAGAGCAATTAAAATGATTATCATACTAACAATTAAAAAAAAACTATATGAAAAGGCAGCACAGGCAATTATGACTCCCACCTCTTTTTCGATCTTGAGGAGCTTTTTCACCGCCACCTCTTTGTCCTGCGAGATCCACCTGGCTCGGTAGACGCTGCCGAAACTGCCACCGCCACAGTTCTCGTAGAAGTGGATGTCATCGAAGTTGATCTGCACGAAGGAGGCGCTGAGAGACGACATCTCATAATGACACAGCGGGGAGAAAAACAGCCCCGCCGCACTTCTGGAGGACCTGAGAGAAAACAGAAGGAGGAGAAGAAGAAGAAGAGGAGAGAAGGAGGGAGTGGTGGGTTGAGTTGAGAGAGAGAGAGAGAGAGAGAGAGGTCTCTGGAAGCTGCTGAGCCCAGCAGAAACTCCAAATCTGGCCCTCACTCCCTTTTGCCTTCATCCTCAGGGCCCAATTGTCCAGTAAGAGGCTGCTTACCCTCAGGTGCCACACGCAGTGAGTGCTCAGGAGGAACACACTGACTGAACGCCTTCACCAAAGACAGGCCCAACACTCACGCTACGACTCAGCCCTCAGTGCTATTGGCTACACCTCCGTGTCATGGCCTTGTGCCTTCCCCGATCTGTGCCAGTGATTTACAGTCTCTCTAGTTCCTGACCTGACACCTCTACGGCCAGTGACTCACTACAAGCCGTAAGCACTGAGTGGGTGAAGGCCCTCCACCGGCTAGCGAAGGGCCTATGGCATCCAAGGCATGCAGTCACTCAGTGCTATAACCATGCTTACAAACACGCTCACAGCCAGTGACGACTACAGCACAGCGCTGAGCTGTCTGTGCTTACCATATCAGATTGAAGCCTGGAGTTTTTTTAGGGGGGGAGGTGGGAGGCCACATGCGACTGGGTCAAAAATAACTTGCAGTACCCTATGACTAAGAGCTGTGCACCTGTATATATTTACTCCGGTGTCTAGTTTTCAATGGTGGAGCAAGATGAGTGCACACGCTTTGCATATCACATAATAACATAGTCCGGTACACATCATTAATGGAGAATGTGTAGAATTAACATGCAGCCCTCATTTGACGGGAGACACACAATAGTAAGCTTTTGTTTCTACTGTACATTAAAACCTAAATACATCTTGTAAAAAACAGAAAGAGTCCCCATATTACAGGAAATTGTTGCCCTGTTATTGTCCATGGGTTTCACATTTACTGTGAAGCAATTATGGCTTTTAAGAGGCTGTTACCTGGGCCAAAATGGGGATTGCTATCCAGCCCAGCAGGAAATGCTTCCATTGTCACAGAGGGGAGCCAATGCTCTCCAGTGATTTAGTGCTATTCCAGCTATATTTAGCCTCCCAACCAACCTGGTGGTGAAGCTGCAGCTCAACGCTCTCCACATCCACTTCAGACACCAGGGTTACTGGGGAACAGGAAAGCTCTAGTCCTACCAGGCAAACATGATGCTGTAGCCCACTTTAAACATTAGCCCATAAAATGCTTGTGTAAATGGATTCTTAGGCTAGCATTCGGTCATATGGTTTTCGTTTCATATTGATACTGTAACTAGCAGACGAGTCTTCTATGTCTGAAATCAAATGACACCACCCATATCCTAATGCCCACAGTAAACGTGCTACAAGAACAAGAGTCCGCCATGAAAATGGACTGTCATCTCAGAAAGTGCTCAACATATTCCCACAAACTACTGATTTCTAACGGTTAAACTGCACCTGAAGGCCAACGCTGCCTCCAGATGTCGTCACAGTATGTCGTCTGGGACTTGATTGAGCCCCCTACAATATAGTGCACACGTGACACTCCAGACAACCCACGCACAGTGGAGAGACAGAAACCAAAAACTAAGAAACACTTTATCACCTCATTTCCTTATTCATCTGCCAGTCTTTCGGATTAGCCACTTACGCTCAGCATGAAAAAAACGTACTGTTCTGACAGTCAAACCATTCCCACATTTTACGCAGATCACTTTTTCTCAGCGACCTCTCATAACTACAAAACCAAACCAATATTTGTCTTCCAAAGAAATGGCCTTTTATGTTTCCGTGCAGCGCAAATCTGTGCATTCACCCTCGACCTTTCATGTCTTTTTCATGCATCATTTTAGTGTCTAGTGTGACTGCATAAACTAACCGAACATTATACAAAGTTACTGTACACACGCACAGAACGGCATCCGGAAGATTAAGGAAGCGAATGGATTTGGAAACGTCCGATTGGTGTCAGACTGGTGGTTCTGCCTCGTGTTTTGCCATCATTACGAGGCAGACGGGAAATTTAGACCAAGGACGTCTTTTGAGCAGTAGCGCACCTGTGCTGAAAACCAAATTAAGGGTAAACCCCATTCGTTGTGTAATGTAACTGCTGAGTTGTGGACAGAACTGTCCTCCACTAACGTGGGATGTCCCAACAACTGGCCTACGACCCACAAGCATGTACAGGAAGTTGAGCAATAAATACATGAAACAAGTTGGCGTTGATATATCTGCGTGGCTGTGCATTCTACACTGTAGGTAAAGAACTATGAAGCATTATATCGTTGTAGAGTATTGAAACCTCCAGAAATAAT
Source organism: Clupea harengus (assembly GCF_900700415.2). Classification (NCBI taxonomy): domain Eukaryota; kingdom Metazoa; phylum Chordata; class Actinopteri; order Clupeiformes; family Clupeidae; genus Clupea; species Clupea harengus. The sequence continues at coordinate 18,640 of NW_024879939.1, read as the reverse complement.
ACGTAGAGTTCGTAGTTAAGATTAAACGATCCAAGGGTGATACATACCAACTCTTCTCAGTAGCTCTATATCTCTATGTTCGACAGTGCAGAATACCCGCAGATCGCAACCATCAGGTCTCTCAGCTAATGACTAAACTCTTTCCAGTGTCGTGTGATTTCTCGTATTGCTCAACTTCTTCCCATAGGAGTTGCCAAACAGGACTCATATCAATAACACCAGCTCATTCTGATGGCAACAGCTCCGCTCGATGGCCAGAAATGGCATGTCCTTAAACCATAGATATGAGAGCCAGGCCTGGCTGTCATAAGACGAAGCCATTGCAACTAATGGCACATTTACTTATCATATTTCCCGTATCATTGAGCACAAGCTTTGTATTGAATTGTTGATTGTAATGACTGTCAATATTTTGAGTAATAAAATATATTTAAAATAAATGTAAAAGGAAACGATGACAATATGACAACTGAATGTATTCATGACAAAAAGGTGTCCACAGTTCAAATCTCCGTAAATACTTTTAATAGGTTTACATTATTTACAGAATACACCTTGGTAAAAATTTGCAGACAGTTTTCCACAGATTTTTAAAATGTGCTCATATTCCATCTGTCTGATATTAAACTCATTACATGCAGAGGTCAAAATAAATAAAATAAACATATTTTTAAAAATGTGTGAGAAACAACCACCAAATAAAAGTACTTACAAATATAACACCATTTACAAAACACATATAAGACAATCAAAACCAAGGCTTAAACCACAAAAAAATGATTGTACAAGAGCTCAGTTATTCTTCCTCAGAGAATTAGTAAAGTCTGAGGGCCTTCCCGCACTTACAGTAGATCTGATCAAACCCTGAGACTCGAAAGTGTGCTCATATCTGATGCCAGTGTGCCACACAACCCAGAAATAGTCATTGTTTATATCCACCCTATATTCCCAATTACAGCAACCACACAACATCTTCCGGTTCTGCCCAGGTGCTGTGCAAGAAGCAAATTTAGCTCAGCGAGTTTCATGAATCTTAAAAATGAAACAGCAGTTCATGGTGAGTGCTTAGCAATGGGGGGTATTCCAACTATGTGGTTTAGTGCGGAAAGTGGGTCATTTGACTCAGAACTGATAGAACTAATAGAAGCAAAACCTTCTCCTAGCAAAACACTTTTTCACTTACCCGGGTTTGTCACTAAACCACGAACTTGGAACCTCCCCAGAAGGAGTAAAGGAAAGAAAACAATACCAATACCAGTATAAATAAACAGCCAAAATACGTCTTCATATGGACTTATAAAATATCATACGCTTCTGCTAGCAAATCACATAGAGCTGATGCAATATGGCTGTGCCACACAAGTCACCCTTGGTGACGCAAATGGTCCTGGAGAGCTGAATAAGAGGAGGACGCTTGTCATGTGGCGCGTATACAGGCTGTTGTCTGTCATTGTTCTTGTTGTTGTTTTGGCAGTATAGGTGAAGCAGCATGAAGGCGGGGGCAGCTCAGGTCCTCCGGGGCTCCAGCTTATGGGAGAGCTGCGAGAGAGTCCTCTGGTTGTCAATCACATTCAGCTGGTGCATGTAGCTCCGCACGTCTTGGTGGTTCTTGTTGACCTGAGATGCATCCACACCTGAGTGGAAGGAGGATAGAGACTGTTGAAGGAGTGGAGTGCTGCTAAAAATGTACTTAAGACATTTGGATAAATAGTGCAAAGCATATAGCTTAAAAAATATTAATGAATCAATATTAATTCAAAAGTGTCTGTAAAAAACCCAAATGGATTCAAAGTGGTCTTGGATGAAAATTAATGTTTTTCTATTTAGAGGTTTGCCTTGGCCTTGTACAGATAATTGGCCCCTATGGTTTGGTCACTTACTGAAGGGTTTTGGCCCCTATGGTTTGGTCACTTACTGAAGGGTTTAGGCCACGTATGGTTTGGTCACTTACTGAATGGTTGGCTCCGGCAGTACCTCAATATCCGCACTGTGTTTGCAATCATACGCTGAAACACACAAAAAAATCCACTTTCATATCATATTTTATGGAAAAAAGGCACTAATAATGTAATTTATTTGACTTGTGCTGCACCTGTCATACAAATAATCACAGCTTAATGTGCTTTCCAATTTATATTGTTAAAAAAATAAATGCTAACTAAAGTAAAACACAACACAAAAAGCATGGCGTTTCCACGTCACACTAACGGCAAGATGATCATAAACGACTCACCATTTTCTCAAAATTAACCAAACTGTCAATGTAGGTCTTGTTTCCCTCATGGGTGAATGTCATATCTGTAGGGAGGTAAAAACACGACACCAATTGCTTTCACAGAGCAGAATTTGCCTCAGAAACTAGGACTGATCAAGCCGGACACCTGGGGTAGGTCCATTACTATTAAGCTCTGATTGACGGCCCCATAGAAGGTATGGGCAAGTCTGTTGTGCTCACGAGCAGCCCACTGCCCTCACCTTTGATCAGGAGAGGCATAAAGGGAATGATGGGGGGATGGAGCTTGGCCATGGTGAGGCGATAAGCTCTGTGGTTCCTGGACGGGTCCTGTAGAAAAGGAAGAGAAAAAAAAGTCACCATGGGAGTGATACCCCGCTGGGGCCTCTCGTGCTCGTTGGTTAGACACATCACACTGACAACTAAATGAGGCACAATTAGTCTCGATGAATACATCAATCACCCTTAATTACAGGCTTCTCTGGGAAGAATGTGCTGATTCAGAGTTTGCATTATTAAGAGGGGTCCATCAATATGTGAGCGCGTTTCTGCGCTACTCTGGCTGGTGAATGGAGCCTATGGAAGCTGAGTACGTCCGAACCCTGTACCCCACAATCTATTTAGAGTCCTGAGCTCCTGAGCAAGTTAATGGCATTCATAACAATAGGAATGGAAATGGAACCTTCACTAGACTTACCATTAAGTTTTCAAACTCCCCATAGAACTTCTTGAACTTGCTTGGCAGTTTCTGGTGACATGAAGTAAAAAGCATTCAGGTGAAAAGTTAATGAGAGCCAGGAGTGATATTTCAAGAGGTCCTGTCGTGAGAGTACCCACCTCCCATGTCTGACTGAGTCGGCTCACGGCTGGGTTGCTCATGCCCATGATGATGGCAAAGAAGGAGTTGAGGTTCCTGTACTCCTTGCAGCTGAAAGAGTAAGCGCACCGATCACGTGACTCTCCTACAGTCTAATGAGGTCCTCACTAATGATCTCATCTCATGCGCTGGATGCATCCTCGGTCAGATGCAGTCCCTAATGAACTGGCCATTGTGAAACAATACATGATACTCTGACAAACGTTCAGTACACTTTTGTTTGCTAGGCACCAACTATTATGTGGTACTATAAATGTTAGCTTACAAATCTTGCAGTTTTAGAAAAAGGAGAAAATATGTATTTGTGAGATGATGTTAGATCTCTATATGCTGCCTTTGGGTCAAATTCTACAAAACAACAACACTGATTGCCATAGCAGATGATACACAGATATATCTGGCTCTCTCACCAGTTCATTACAGCCCAATTTACTCACTTTGTCAATGTTTAGAGCAAATAAAAAATTGGATGAGCCACACATTTTAGATTTTCAGAAAATCTAAGAAGAGAAATAACCCAGATTCTCGACCAAGTCCGACATCTTGGCCCATTTTTATATCCGGGTTACAAACATTTGTCTTTTCATGTATGTACCTATGATTGAGCTCTAAAACTTGCACTGTATTCTTATTGCACTTTAATTCTGGATGTAGACCTCGCGTCATTCCCGATGGGAAGGGGCGTCTCGGGGTTTACGGCTAAGCTCTATTGGCAGGCCTATTTTTAGGCTCTATTACGTGAAAACAATGTTAGTCACAGGAAGAAATGGAACTTAAGCACAATGCTACTCACTGGGCAGCAATCTTAATGAACTTCTTGAGGAGCTGCACCCGCTTGCTGAGCTGTGGACACAGACACACCTCCGTGATGACCCAGAGCTGGATCTCGTTGAACCTCCTCAGAAACAGGTCCAGGTTGGCCGTGGTCTTCTTGAAGTGCTGCCTCCCAAACGTGTGGTACACCACCTCAAGCTGCAATGGCCATTTAATGCATGAAGTCACTTAATTAATTAACATCTGGTTACACGACTATGACAAGTGATACAGTGATACACATGAAGTCTATATTTATAGGAAGGCCCCAGTGGCATGGATGAAGGACTGAAGGTGGGAGATGGGGTTAAGTGAGCTAGTGCTGCACCTCATGCACACAGTTAAAGAGCTCCCAGTCACAGAGGGTCATCTGGTAGGCCAGGTCCTTAGAGCTCATCAACTCAAACGTTGGTAAGGAGCCAGTGGAAGGTCCTTCCTGTTCTGGCAAAGGTGTCTATAGGCAATACACACACACACACACACACACACACACACACACACACACACACACACACACACACACACAGGGAGTGAGAGAGAGGGAGAGAGAGAGAGATATGTAAGAACAGATACATTTCTTTTCTAGTGTATTTCTAATAGAGCATGTCAAAGTAGAGCAGGTGAAAGGGTATCTCTTAAACTAAAATGCGTTTCTAAATATTTACTGTGACCAGGGGTGCACACTGGAATCGGTTTGAAGCCTTTGTTCCATTCTGCATTTGGGTGCAGGCTATTTTATCTGCTAATGGGTTAGATCCACTGAGTAAATGTCAGCTAATGTCTTTTTTTTTTCCCTTCCCCAAAGCCCCTGAGGGTAGCCTACGCACCAACGAGTCGAGCTTCTCCCGAGGGCACACAAACAGACGTCCATTAACGCTGAGCGTGGAGAAGACTGACACATCGTTGGGCTTCGCCACAACCTTATCTGTCAAAATAAATTACAGATTAAAGACAAAATCAAGCTCAACTATTGTGCTCAGGGTAAAAAATCTCATTAAAGCTCTCTATGTCATCTTGTTGAAATAATGCCTGACACACTGAACACGGAGAGCCTAACAGTGCAGAATTACATTGAAACAGTTCATCTGGAGTGCTCAGATGTTGAGGGTATAAACAATGAGTTAACACAGTTTGGCCGTTCCTTGAACGTGGGGTCAACTCGGATGATGCTATCTGGTTGCCATAACACTTTTGTTGACATTGGACACAGTGATCCCTCATGTTAAATCACCAGCATACTGTACATGCATGGTACAAAAGATATGCATTAACTTCACATGTTCATTTTCATCTGAGGGCAAATTAGTTCTGTGGAGATAAACATGCAAACACTTTAAATTAAATGGCATATAACCCCCGCACAGAAACACAAACGCACACAGACACATACACACACACACACACACACACTTGTGCACCCATAATCTTCAGGATCTGATAGTGTTACAGTGAGGGCCTGTAAAGTCTTTGTTGTTGATGAATACAGTGAAGAGGTCAGAGGCAGGCCAGTGGGAAGTAGATGAATGAGCTCTGGCACGGCAGATGGAACACTCACCCTACAAGTCCCAGCCAAGGCCAGCGGCGAGAGCCTGTAGAATTTTATAAGCTGCAGCAAGTACAGCAATATTGTGCTGTGATTCTCCCTTCAGAGCCCATCACAGGGTCAGGTCCCAATCTTCAGCACATACCGGTAATTAAAACAGACCGGCCCAGGGTTAACAGCCAGGTCAGGCACAACCTGATGACCGCAGCATCATCCTTCTCGGAAAAGCTCTCAGCAGCGACTGCGCATTTGATCAGCGGTTGGGGCGGCCGTGGCCATTCTCACCTCCAGCCGAACTCAGGCTGACCAGCAGAAGGTCCTCCGCTGACCCCAGCTTGTCGGCCACGGCGCTGATGACCTCTCTGACCGAGGCGGACACTGGAACTCTGATGGTGGTGTAGGTGTGGTCAATGCAGTAGACTTTGAACAATACTGCGGATGGGAAGCAGGCAGATGCAGTGGTGAGATGCAGTTTAGCCACAGATGCTTTTAGTAAAGCTTACGGTATATTGATACAACACAACTGTGAAAGCATACTCTCATCATTGCCCTTGATGGGCTGCCTCTTCTGGTGTTTCTCATCTCCCATGCTGAACTGTCTCAGAAGGACCTTCTGCTGAGAAAAGATTATTGAACTGAAGAGAAATCTAATATTTATTCAAACCAAACATGACCTCTCCCTCTGAAAAGAAAAGTCTATAATTGACAAGTTGCTCAGCACTCACTGCTAATGCCAAGCCTTTCACTTTACATTCTTTCATGAATCAATAGTAAGATATGCACATTATGCTAACTGTTTACTTTCTCTTGACTGCTGAACATTGAACTTGATCTAAAATAGGGTTATAATATCAGACTTTGGGTTCCACATTTTACTATATACAGTTGGAGTTGGAGTTGAAATTCCATAAAGTTTTGTACCTTGATTTCAACAGCAAATGTATTGCTTTCTGATCTATTTTCTAAGCATCATAAATGACCAGCTGTCTGTCTGTTTACAAGTCACAGGCATTTAAGTATAACCTCAACTCCTCTGGATGTAGTGTGTCTGAACGATAGTTTCATTATTATATATAGCAATTCATGTTAATAATATAAATATAACAATAAAGTGTATAACAATAAAGTCTTTAGCTAATTGCACATAATATTTGTAGATTTCCAAATGATGTTTGGCATGGACAGTTTAGATATGTTTATTATGTTCATGTGTCTGATGTTTCACTAACCTTCTTTTGTGATGATCTGGAGTCATCTGAGCTGAAAACAAAATTGATATTTTTGTATAAGAGCTGCGCAGCAATGGAGAGAGTTGTCAAAAACTACAAGCCATAAGTAGATCCGTCTGCCTACTTGTTTTTGACCATCATCTCCAGCACAGGGAGCTGCTCCTTGAGTGCGGGGAAGAGCCTGCCATCATCAGACACGGCTACATACAGCTCCTGCATGGAGAGGGAACACATGAGGAACACAACCACAGAGGGCACCAGCTGAACTCTGACCCTAGTGACAATGACCTCTGACCTCCAGGAAGGCCAGCGAGGCCTCCTCTTCCTGGAGATGGTGGCCATGGAAGGTGGCCCACTGCAGCGCTAGGCGGACCACGCGGCGCTTGTTGTTGAGGGCAAAGTCCAGCTGCTCCTGCTCTGAGCCTTGCGAGGCCTGGGCATGATAGGTGCCGGGCAGTTAAGGTCAGAACGAATGCCAGTGGGACGATGCCTTGGGGGTTACAGCTGCTCACACCAGCTGGTGTGGATGGAGGAGCAGCAAACACAAAGCTACAACTAATGTGTGAGTCAATATGCTAAGATGTACCAATGCACTAAGGAAGTGGCCAAACAAACACCTTAAAGGAGAGAGAGAGAGAGAGAGAGAGAGAGAGAGAGAGAGAGATACATAAGAGAGCACTGAAAGGATATTGGGCCATGAGCAGTGGACAAAGTTGACTGTTGGGTAGGAGGACAGAGTGTATGAGTACGAAGTCGTCCAAGGCTTGGTCTGTGAGAGAGAAGAGTGAGATAGAAAGACAGTAAGAGAGGGACAGAGAGAGATTAACACAACCATGAGACCATGAAAAAGACCTGACCAAAAGTAATTAAACCATCACATCAGTTCCAAAAAGCTGATCCTCATGTCATGTATACATTGTGAGCCAGGGACGTGCACAGGAATTTTGAAGGGCAGTTGCTCTGCCCTGGAAAAAAGGGGCAACACGTTAATTTTTGTCACCGCCGCCGCCACGCCCCCGTCCCCTGGACGCATATTTTGCCTATATCACTTCAGACTCTCACTAACCGCCACCACCACGCCCCCGTCCCCTGGACGCATATTTTGCCTATATCACTTCAGACTCTCACTAACCGCCACCACCACGCCCCCGTCCCCTGGACGCATATTTTGCCTATATCACTTCAAACTCTCACTGACCGCCGCCGCCACACCCCCGTCCCCTGGACGCTTATTCCGCGATTATTTTATCTAGGCCTACATGAAGTTCCGCAGCCGTAATACTATTTAAAAATATATATATATACTGTATATTTCCTTCGGAGGGGCAACTTCAGTCGAGGAGGGCAAACAGGCAGTTGCCCAAGCAACCTTAGCCCCCTCCTGTGCACGTCCCTGTTGTGAGCTGTTGTTACAGTTTACAGTACAGGTACAGTGAAGTACAATTATATTACAGCTGGTATGAATGTTCAATTTTGGTTCAATCTTTATTGAACAGGAAATGTAATGTATAGGATTGCTTGTGCATAAAATAAGGCATTCTTAAAATAAATATGATGATTTCTAACCCAGTCAATGGAAAATCAACCTTTTGGATTTTCAGTCCTCACCTGAGGAGAGGAACAAGCCAACCCATATAAATCATTATTATACCTGACTCAGTGAACTGGGAGTCTAGCTTCATAGTTTCCAGGAAGTGCTCCAGGATCTTCTCGGGTGTCCCTGCCATAACAGTGTATCTGTAATGAAGAGAAATGGTCATTTTGAGACTTAAAATACCATCAATGCAAAGTGTGCCTGCCCATCGTCTCCAAGAAGTCCCTCATGCTGTTTGCTATTATGATGTGTTTGGAGAGAGCCTGACTGTGATCAGACAAACATTTCCTGGTTTTTGAGTCCATTTAAAGAAACTCCTTCCAATCGTCTAATTTCAAAACGCAACTCCAA
>NW_024879939.1:0-7500 GCF_900700415.2 Clupea harengus | reverse complement strand
AACACCAATAACAGAACTGTCTTTCCTGAAAATGCACTAAAGGAAAGCATTCACCTAAAATATTTAAAAGAAAATCTAACTTTGAGTAACGCATACTGTCACGTCCTTGAAAGCATCACAGAAGTTAATTTAACATCTTCAGCACCATTGGCAATTGGAGCAGGTCAACTCTACTGTAGTTCAAATAGACTGAAATGATCCATATCTCATTCATTCCATTCTCACTCTACTGTAGTTCAAATAGACTGAAATGATCCATATCTCATTCATTTCATTCTCACTACTGTACTGAACTGATCCATATCTCAGTTAAGAGATTTAACAAATTAACTACAGACAACAACAAAATCTGTGTTTACGTGTTGTCTCATTTTATAACTGGAAACGAAATGAATTAGGTTACAGAACACACACACACACACACACACACACACACACACACACACACACACACACACACACACACACACACACACACACACAGAGAGACTCTACAGATGTACTCCATCAGACCGCTGTGTCTGGCTTGCCTCTGATGTGGCAGTCCTGAGCTCTTGAGCTATTGTGTGGCGCAGATAAAGTGGGATTTTCCTGAGCTCAGTGAATCAAGTCAGTCGGATTACGCAGGTTGACAGCCAGGGGGGGTTGAGGACCTCCCAAAACAACAACAACAACAAAACAAAACAAAACCTCCACTTACCCTCAGGATCCGGTTGAAGTCCTCCTTGTCCACACGCAGGAAGTGGCAGTTGTCCTCCCGCAGGACGATGGAGGCCGCCCGGGGCGCATCGTTCACCAGAGCGAGTTTCCCAAAATCGTCCCCCTCGTGCAGCGTGCACACGACGCCCTGCGTGGGACACAACATGTCACGGGCTGATCAGGACAGGCTGCTGCCCACAAGCAGCACAGCGGGGGCACACGACATGTACTGTACATGACATCCATTATGTAATTAGTACATGTATAGCTATTGGCATTTGGCTACTGTGTTGTAATCTGCAGGGCATTAGCACAAGAAATAGCAGGACTGGTTTAGTACTGAGGGGAACACCACCCGGAAGAGAAACCGCAATCGACAATCAAAATACCAGAAAACTGTTCAGTGCTCCTAGAGTTTATTAGGCACAACACTTCTACCACAAGGTTCTTGCCAAGAGCTAATTAGCTAGAATTACAATTAACTACAATTTCAAATTACAAAGCACCTTGTGGTTGGCAAGCTATGCCTAATAAACTGCAGGGGGAGCTCTGAACAGTGCGCCTGTATCGGATTGCCACTGCCAATTCCTGCTGTCTTCATCCGATCCCTGTCATTAGGGATGATCATCAGATAACCAGTCTCACCTTCCCATAGATGACAACATTTACAGAGCCCTTCAGGATGATGTACCAGGACGTGCCTTCTTCGCCTTGATTAAACACTGGAAGACACAGGAGACCAGCCCATGTTAAGACCAGCCTATGTCCATCACATCTAAAAGAGCTGATTTCAAGAATTACATCCAACACATTACTACCACACTACACCACCTCCCAACACACATTACTACACATCTTCCAACACATCCAACTGCTGTGTTTGCTAGTTTTAAAGAGGTTTGGCAGACCACCACAATGTGCTCTTGGATAATTATCAGAGTAACACAGTTCAGCATGTACTCCTTTCGTATACTGCTCCTGGTCTACGAGAACAGTAGAGGCTGCTGTGTTATTTTCATGATTTCAACTGTCAACTCAAATAAGTCAACCAAACTAATGTCGGGCTCTGGAGGTTCTACTTACACACAGTTCCAGCCTTGGCATGAGACTCAAAAATTAGCACACCGGCTAACTCCCTTTTGACCTGAGGCGAAGGGAGGAAACCAAGAGAGAGGATCGTTACGGAACGCCACAGGAATTATAGATAGGTATCATCATCATCATCATCATCGTCGTCGTCCGTAACAGAAGCTGCACTTACGGTGGTGGAGAGGTGAGATAAGGCCTTGATGTGGAGGAGCTCCTCATAAATGATTTCTAAATCATCCGCCGTTCTCTGGCCCGGCCTGCAGGGGAGGAAGCGGGCGGCCATTTAAAAAGGCATTTGACTCCGGATGATATCTAATCAATCGACTATTTGGATGGAGGAAGGGAACATTCAGCAGAGAGCAGGATAGAGAGGAAGAGAGAGAGAGAGAGAGAGAAAGGGAGAGAGGGACAGAAGACTCCAGAATGCTGCCTACATACAGTAATATGCATGAGCTTTTTAATGCATTTTAATGTGAAACAACATGGCGTGTGCTGGCATGTGATATGCGTGAGGAGGGGGGTCAGGAAGGCCCTTACGGTTTTCGGAGGATCATGCGCATGTGGGCGTCTGGCCCCATCTGGGACAGGAGCAGGAGTGTGTCCTGCAGCTCGTCCTCGCTCTCCTTCTTCTCCTCCTCGCTTGGCTGAGGGGCGCCATCCTTCTCGTCGTCCAGGAAACGGTAGAACAAGTACTTGTCCTGGAAGTTCAGCTCCAGGTCCACTACGACATGAATCAACAGAGAGCAGCGTCTTGACACACATTTGTGTTTTAAAAAAGACATACCTTCAACCCTGAATCCCCATTTCCTGTGCGACACAGCATTTGGAACGGTCTCTGACAGTCTGTGCCAGTATGACACGGCCAACTGATTCGGATTGGTGGGTGGATGTGCAGGGTACAAGGTGTGTTTGTGTGTGTGTGTGTGTATGTGTGTGTGTGTGTGTGTGTGTGTCTGTGTGTGTGTGTGTCTGTGTGTGTGTGTGTGTGTGTGTGTCTGTGTGTCTGTGTGCCTGTGTGCCTGTGTGTGTGTGTGTGTGTGTGTGTGTGTGTGTGTATGTGTGTATGTGTGTGTGGGGGGTTACCGTGGTTGAGGACACCCTCCTCCAGCAGCACCTGCCACATGCCCACAGCCTGGACACGGGAGTGCACACAGGAGCTCTGCTGCATCTGCCAGTCCACCAGCTCAGTGCCCACACAGCACTGCCTATGGCCACACACACACACACAAAGGGAAAGATACACTGATAACACTGCATACACTTATACACACACACAGAACACTTATGCAAACACAGACACACACACACTCTGAACGCAGCCTTACACGTGCACTCCTACAAAGTATTATGCATCTTTTATCCACTATGAGGAAATTAAATGAATGTGTACATGCAAAAATGTTGGACAGCGTGATGGATACATTTACAACATTTATGCCCCAGGCAACCGGATTTGAGCATTATCCTACATCTGATCTATTTGACAGAGACGTAAAGCATTTCTGTATCTATACGGTACATGTATAAACAAAATGCATATAACGTATTTACACAGCAGACCAGTCACTTCTGGAGAGGGCTGGTGCCTGTGACCCCTGACCTTGTGTCTGTGTCACTGACTCACTTGTATGTTTTCAGATGGTACTTCCTGTCTCTAATCATGTGAGGAACCCTGGACAGGATGACATTGCGTAGAACCTTCCCTGCCCGCAGGATCTTTTCTGAGGGAACCTACAGGAACAGCAAAGAGTAGAAAGAACCATGTGAGCCAAGTTAAGGACACCTGAGTACATGAGAGGATGGAGATGGTGCTGATGAGAGAGGAGAGAGCCTCTGCTTTGGTACCTGACAAATGGATTTGGGATGGGGTTTGGGTTTGGCCTGGGTTTCAGTGTGTGATGTCTGAAAAATACAATTTAAACTGACATTGACCAAACATGAAGGGACCGCACAAGGAACATAATGGATTCTCCAAGGTAAACATAATACAATCACAATGAACATCTGGCACGCTGCAAAATATGGAAAATCTGTAAAGATAATCATTCCTGTCTACAGATTTCAATGACGATTATTCAATCTTCTCCTTGTTTATTTCTCCCCAATAGTCAGACTAAACAGGTCCTTCCCCATACACAACCACCGGTATTGATTTTCACAGCTGGTTGGGCAACACCCTTTTTTCATGTGAGCTTCACGCCCATCCTTACTGAATTATTGATTTTACTGATGAAGACACAGAATAAAAATCCACAAGACATGATGTGAAGCTTGGGAATAGACTAGAATATGCAACCGAGATAATGTTAAATATCAAGATGATAAATTGTTATACATGTCCTAGTAATTGTACTGCTGCATTCGGTGATCAACTGAATTATACACTGTAAACTCTTCACTGGATTCTTCCTAATTCCCTAATTGTTGAGGGAATACATGTGCCTACAACTATAAAATGGGAACAACAGCATTAAAATTCACAGTCACCATTCAGTTAACGGCAAAAATGACTTCCAGGCATTGCTGAAGAACATTACCCACTCCTGTTTCAGTGTTAGCACAACTGTTAGGGCAACGTAATTCCTTCAGGCAGCTATGTGAAAACGTAATGCATATTTAATTGCAGTGTTAATCATTTATTGTCTTAGCTTATGCTTAAGAAAAATCCATAGTTAAGTTCTACACACATCTCTAGTGCTGGACATTTTAAGCGGTGCATATTGATTGAAATGTTGTTAAGCACTGCTGTCCTCTCAATGGTACCTGCCAAGAAGATAATCATCTGGTTTGAGATATGGCCCATGACAAAGAGCAACTGTGACATTTAAATGGCATTGTACATGCATCAGTGATCAATGAGCCTCGCCAGGGGAGAATTTACAGCCTGAGCATTTACCGTCGCCTTTAAAACACTTCTCATCGCAGTCGATTCTTGGCTCAAACCCCCAGTGTCACTCTCTGTCCATCACATTATCTATAAGCATTACTATTTTAGACAGCTGAGGTTGCACTTATGGTCAAATGTAAACAATACTTTATAACTGTATTACATAATAACAAACAAAGGCTTTAGACTAGAGGTTGCTAGCAGGTGGAGGCGGGGAGAGGAAGCATCTTTTTCTGCCATTTGCCAGTAGGGATGGTCTGTACGTTTTCTCTCTCGATGATATTTATAGTCGGGATGTTTTGGACCAGACCTCTGGCAAAAAAACCCTCTCTGAAAACAAAGTGCAGCCTGCAGTAAATGAAAGGCCTCTTCCCAGTAAGTGAGTGACATGTTATCGGTGGAAAGGTCAGGAAACGCCACAGAGAGGGGTGGGGACAGGAACCCCTGAGGATGCACACAAGGCACTTGCCAATGGCCGCCCGTGTTTATATTTAGATGAGCTTTTAAACAAACTTTGCATTCCTGTCTTATTTTTGACCCCTGTGTTTCACTTGGAGAGACACTGCTGGCTAGAGGATGTGGTTGCCATGTAAGAAGGAGGTGTGTGAGCATTGCTTCACATCCAAAGACAGAGTTCAGGACCCTCCTAACTGAGCCGTTTTCATTAGGATGGTGATGGCCATGACGGCTGGATGGAATGCAAAACAGACTAAACAGAAAAATAGGTGGTCAAAAGATAACGCATTATTCATTGTTGAATCTCCGAATGTTTATACTAAACAGCCTGAATACTATCCAAACCTAATTCCTATCAGTTAAACTGATTTCTACACACAATTCTTCCCTTATAACTTAAACTGAAAACCAATACTGCTATTTGTTCCTATATTGGAAGCCAGGAAGGATGGCAGATATCATGACTAAATGTTCCAATTACTTCACAATATGATTGTTCAAATAGACCTTATTCGTCTTTTATTTGACTTGAGTAATCCTGGGGATAATTCTGCCATTGCTTTGTGTGCGTGTGTCATTCCACGCTGTATTCAAAACTGCACACAGACAGTTTTACTGGTAATGTAACTTACATGTTATTGTTCAGAGAACAAACTATAAAACAATACATTAGCCTCCTGGATAGATTTGACTGAAGCTGCAGGTTCTCAGTTCAGTTCAGTTCAGAGAGTACATGGAGACACATTAAAACTGTTACTACAAAGTTTCTTGACATTGCACCGTACCTTGTTAAGGTGTTTAGACATGGATCCCAAAGTGTTGTTATTTAAGTTGTCTTTGTCCGGCATTCCTGTATGGATGGATGTACACATTCTATTGGCACACAATCTTCATGTTATGAATATACAATACATAGACCTCTCCAAAACTGTAATACACTTCCTATGTAATTACCCCATACATACAGTACTATACTACAATACTTTAGTCTGTTTCAAACACGTGCAACTCTCTGCTTAACTGGGGCAATGAACTTAAAATATGCTAATTATGCTAGATATTTGCCAGGAGGCTCTGTTATCATTTAACTATAGAATAGTTCCCTCAGGACCTTGAAAACATTTGGATTCCTCTGCTCTTTAAAACCATATAATTGTGGAAAAGGCATGGATGACATTAAAGTCAACCAGAAATACTGGCTGAATAACCTCAACAGTGTGGTCCAGACTAGCCTTGATTTGCTGAAAAGAGCAACTGAATTCATCATATTGAATGCAGCTAAGGACTGACTCTGTCATTCTCTTTCATTCTCCCCCCCCCCCCCCCCACAGAAGCATATGAATTATTCTTCTCTAGTCCTGTGTCTGTGTCTGCAGATGAAAGGCAGCCGCGGTGCAGCAGGGGTTACGTGAGGCTGTGCATTTGTGAGGAGCCCTGCGGGCCCTGAGAGGAGAAGGCTGAACTCACTGTCACTGCTGGGTCCACTCTCCATAACACCATAGGGTGGGGCGAGGAGGCCGGCCATGCACTGACGGTACTTCTGCACACAACACAAATAGAAACACTCTCACTCAACACGGTTCCAAAGCAGATACATGCAGCCTGAGGGGGGCTTTGGGTAGTGATTTATGAGGAAGAAATAAAACAAAAATGGTTTGTTGTTGACTTTGCTAGCAGCGAGGCTAGCAGCACTCTGACATGACATCAAAGCGCACGGAGGTGGAGAACACTCATTCTACTGTATGTTTTTATTCGCCACAAACACGGCCACGACGCGTTACGCAACAGCTGGACACAGCTGGCGGTAACGAGCACTCAGCAAAATTCACAGCCTTGGCATCCTTCTAACAAGGCCCCTCACATCACACACGCAAACATACACACACACACACACACACACATTCTTTCATGTCCAATCAGGCTCACATATCCATACTGCAGTGCAGTACTGTAATCCCAGGCATATGGTAAGGGCATGCCGGCCGGAGCCTTGAGCCTTGAGCACACTGAGGACCTAGAGGAACGCAGGGCTGCCGTGCCCCGAGGAGCTCGCTGCCTTCTTAGGGGTCGCTGGGACTCAGAGCAGATGGAGTGATGGGAGGAAGAGCGGCTCCCTCCCACTTGATCAAATCCCCTCAATCTGCAGCTTCCAAAGAGAAAAGGGAATTACACCGGATTACATCCTTTAGAAACAAACCAGTGCTGAGAAACCCTCAAAGGTTTAGATTTAACCTACCCAAAATATATATAAATATGTTATCACACACACACGGACACGGACACACGGACACACGGATACACACACACACACACACGGACACACACACGAACACACGAACACACACACGGACACACACACACACACACAC
>NW_024879938.1:0-49989 GCF_900700415.2 Clupea harengus | reverse complement strand
GAACATCCTTCAGATACATAGATTCAGAGAAGAACAGGGTAGAACTTTCTGTGTATAAAGTAGTTTTCGCGAAGACATAGTAAAGACAGCGTCAAGACGTTTTGCAGTGTTAAAGTCAGTGTAAATTCAAATATGCATAAGAGATCTGGACAGGTGGACAAAAGTACTTCTCTGTTGCAGTCTGCTGAAGAAGATCGAAAGCGAGACCTGGAGGGAGAGTGGAGTGTCCCTCATCACCACGGTAACTCGACTCATGGAGAGGCTACTTGACTACAGGTAAACAAGAATTGTGTTTAAAAACAATTGAGTGAGTCCTGTTGTATTTCTCAGGTTCCAAGGCATACTGAAGCACATCTTAATGAGATTCTGGCGCTCCCATCTGTCCATCTGATTTCCCTTAAGGACATGTGTGTGCTCATGACAGACTAAGTGATAAAGTGCATTCATGAAGTGTAGTCATTTAGACAGAAGAATTATGACAACGTTTGAAATGAGAGTTGTACATTTGAACAGACACTTGCGTGCATGCTTGCATGAACACCTGGATGACAGATGCAGAACACTCACACTCATCAGATGTTATGTTATGTTCCCCAGGGACTGCATGAAGATTGGAGAAGTGGATGGGAAAAATATTGGCGGTACAGTCAACCTCCTCGTGAGTGTGCCGAGCCATCTCTGCTGAAAAACGCAATTATATGCATTCAAAAAATGAGGGAGACAAAGATGGCCAACATCTTTCATGTTTACGGAATTTACATTTATTAATGGTAATTCATTTCATTATCATAAAAAATACAAGCATCAGACGATTAAATATCTCCTCTACCTTGACAGAACTTCTACAAAACTGAGCTAAACAAAGAGGAGATGTACATAAGGTACATTCACAAGCTCTACGACCTCCATTTCAAAGCCCAGAATTACACAGGTAAAGAACACCCCTCAGGCCTCCTGGGCCTTTAAAATGACTGGGTTATCTTTCTGGATTGCACCTTTAGTTCAGGGATTGTTTGTGTGCTCTGTGATGTCTGTGTTGTGTCTGTGGGACCTGAGTCTGTGATACCAAGAGTCTGTGTTGTGTCTGTGAGACCTGAGTCTGTGTTGTGTCTGTGAGACCTGAGTCTGTGATACCAAGAGTCTGTGTTGTGTCTGTGAGACCTGAGTCTGTGGTCCTGTGTTGTGTCTGTGAGACCTGAGTCTGTGTTGTGTCTGTGAGACCTGAGTCTGTGGTCTTGTGTCTGTGATACCAAGAGTCTGTGTTGTGTCTGTGAGACCTGAGTCTGTGTTACCTGAGTCTGTGGTCTTGTGGTGTGGTACCTGAGTCTGTGTTATGTCTGTGATACCAAGAGTCTGTGGTCCTGTGATGTGTTACCTGAGTCTGTGTTGTGTCTCTGTTACCTGAGTCTGTGTTGTGTCTGTGAGACCTGAGTCTGTGTTGTGTCTGTGAGACCTGAGTCTGTGTTACCTGAGTCTGTGTTGTGTCTGTGAGACCTGAGTCTGTGTTACCTGAGTCTGTGTTGTGTCTGTGAGACCTGAGTCTGTGTTACCTGAGTCTGTGTTGTGTCTCTGATACCTGAGTCTGTGTTGTGTCTGTGATACCAAGAGTCTGTGGTCCTGTGATGTGTTACCTGAGTCTGTGTTGTGTCTCTGATACCTGAGTCTGTGTTGTGTCTGTGAGACCTGAGTCTGTGTTACCTGAGTGTGTTGTGTCTGTGTTACCTGAGTCTGTGGTCTTGTGTCTGTGAGACCTGAGTCTGTGTTGTGTCTGTGAGACCTGAGTCTGTGATACCAAGAGTCTGTGGTCCTGTGGTGTGGTACCTGAGTCTGTGTTACCTGAGTCTGTGTTGTGTCTGTGAGACCTGAGTCTGTGTTGTGTCTGTGTTGTGTCTGTGAGACCTGAGTCTGTGTTCCCTGAGTCTGTGTTGTGTCTGTGAGACCTGAGTCTGTGTTGTGTCTGTGAGACCTGAGTCTGTGTTGTGTCTGTGTTACCTGAGTCTGTGGTCCTGTGGTGTGGTACCTGAGTCTGTGTTACCTGAGTCTGTGTTGTGTCTGTGGGACCTGAGTCTGTGTTGTGTCTGTGGGACCTGAGTCTGTGGTCTTGTGGTGTGGTACCTGAGTCTGTGGTCTTGTGGTGTGGTACCTGAGTCTGTGGTCTTGTGGTGTGGTACCTGAGTCTGTGGTCTTGTGGTGTGGTACCTGAGTCTGTGGTCTTGTGGTGTGTCTGTGGTACCTGAGTCTGTGGTCTTGTGGTGTGGTACCTGAGTCTGTGGTCTTGTGGTGTGGTACCTGAGTCTGTGGTCTTGTGGTGTGGTACCACAGAGGCTGGCTACACGTTGCTGCTGTATGATGAGCTGCTGGAGTGGACTGAGCGGCCCCTGAGGGAGTTCCTGGGCTACCCCATGCAGAGCGAATGGCAGAGGAAGGAGTGCCTCCATCTAACCATCATCCACAACTTTGACAGGGGAAAAGTGAGTCTGCCTTTGTTATTCTCTAGCTAGCTTTGCCTAGTTTATGTATTTTATATATACCGGTATATTGCTACCCAGAGGTACATTGTATTACACAGCTACATGTTTGCCATTCAATGTTTACTATGACAGTGAAAACTATTTATTTTATTCAGAGGTTTCAGCTTTATTGGTTTGTAGTTTTAATGTGGTCAGTATTCCCTGTGTTTGTTATAGTGTTGGGAGAACTGTATCATACTGTGTAGAGAGCTGGCAAATCAGTACGAAGTCTATTACGACTACAGGAATCTCAGTAAAATGAGGGTAAGTGGCAAATCGGTCAAGACGTTGTTTAACCGACTTAATTTAACTTCTGCTTGACATATATAGACTATGACAAAAGTAAAAAACATTTTTTTTGTTAAATATTTTGCCAAAATTACTATTCAGTGACAGCTTGTTTTGAATAGAAATTGTGCATATCTCTGTGCCAGCAGATGATGGAAGCCTCTTTATATGACAAAATAATGAATCAGCAGCGCCTGGAACCTGAATTCTTCAGAATCGGTTTCTATGGCAAGAAGTTCCCCTTCTTTTTACGGGTAAACATGTTCTCTGATGTCTGACGTCTCTATGTTCTGGAATAAGTACACATTTATTTGAAATCAGTTAATGTCTTTTCACACTAATTAAATGTCATTTCTTGCAATATAACATTTTACTTGTTTATCATGTGATTATACACAATGTAAAAAAAACATTTTGTATGTTTATTAGGTAAATATCTATGTCATAGCCAGGGCTCATATGCCCATGTGAAACTACAATGTAAAACATTTCATTCCTCATACACCACGTGCAATGGTTTGAAGCATTGAAAGCAATCACCTCTGCAACCATATGGTGACACTGAACAATAGGCTACATCACATGTCTTAGCAGTAGTTGTTTGTACTGCACTGTTTGTATCCATTTCACCTGTAGGTTATCATGTTAACCTGTTCAAATATTTTATAAAAAAAGAAAATACTGCTTGGCAGAAAAATATGTCCTTTACAGTCTGCCTCAGTAAGTGTGTGTAAATAAATAGAACCCAAAGATATTGCCTGTTATGCTTTATGTTATGTGCAGGGATATTTCATGCAAGTACAGCTACTGCATCTAGCATGATGAGGTCGTATGATTTTTCCTGTAAATGCCAACAGATGCAACAGTCCTACTAATACAAAGGAACCAGCAATAATGTAAGTGTTTGGCTGTGCCCTACCCCTTGTCCTGCTCACAGAATAAGGAGTTTGTGTGCCGGGGCAACGACTACGAGCGCCTAGAAGCCTTCCAGCAGCGAATGTTGAGCGAGTTCCCCCACGCCATCGCCATGCAGCACGCCAACCCGCCCGACCAGACCATCCTGCAGGCGGAGGCCCAGTGTATCCTCCTCGTCACGTTCACACGCCCTCTGCTCCTCATGCGGCACACGCTGTGCATGTTCTGCTCTCTCTCTGTATGAGCACACCACACAGCACTGCCTCCTACACAGTGTGCACAGCGGCTGTGCTGCTAAATGAGATCAGCACTCATCACACATTTCCGCTTAGCTGCAAGACCACAGTCACAGTAGCCCATGGTCACACAGCAGTACATACAACTGGTTCATACAGAATTGGAATATCATTACTTTTTCTGCTTCAGTTGTTAAAATGCATATAGACCCATAATTGTGGTGTAATTCCACACCAAAAAAAAACCCCGACATGAAAGTTCAAAATATTATAACAGAGAATCCTGGCACTAATTGTGCATGCATGCTCTCATTAAAATGAATATATTGCGACATCTAAAGAGTTGCTGTGCTTTCATGTATACCAAAACTACAGCTGTTGTTTTTTTCTGCCTTGCGTGACATTTCATTAGTGTGTGACTATAGCTTTATTGGAGTGGTTGAGTGTGAGGTCGTCTGTACTACCTTGACTCCCAGTGCCTTAGACCTACAGATCTATGCAGCGAGCCCGGTCCCTGAAGGTCAGGATGTACTGCAGAGGGACGGGGTGCCCAACAACATCAAGAGCTTCTACAAGGTCAACCATATCTGGAAGTTCCGCTATGATCGGCCTTTCCACAAAGGCACCAAGGACAAAGAGAATGAGTTCAAGGTTCATTCACCATCCTTGTTTGTTTATCTCATTGCATTTGTCCCCACTTTTGAGTGGCTACTAAAAAAAAAGGCATTTAAGTATGTCATTTTCTGAACAAGCTATCAACATGTCAAAGTTATTGGCAACCCAAGATATTGTGACAAGATGTTTTGGGGACAGCTGACCATACCTTCTACATATAGAGGAATTGTTGATTTTCTGTTGGCCAAGACCTGAAATGGTACTGACCTGTTGCAAGATTATATTGTGCAAATGATCCCCTCTTATTGGGGTGACTTCTGTGCCTTTGGTCATCATGCCTTGTGTTTATCTGCAGAGCCTGTGGGTAGAGCGGACTATGCTGACACTGGCGCAGAGCCTGCCCGGTATCTCTCGCTGGTTTGAGGTGGAGAAGAGGGAATTGGTAAAAAGCCAATACACTAGACCCTTTTATTTCAATGCAATGCAGTGGTCTATAATTGTTATTCCTTTGCATGATTTCATAACAATGAGTATGAAGTCTTCTCTCAACAGAGATGGACAATGTAAAACGAAAACTTTGTTACTTTGACTGATCTCTATTTAACAATGCCATATGTGAAGAGGTTATTACACGGAATAACACAAAGCATTACTTTCCATTCTTGCATTGTTTTGTGTTTCTAGGTTGAGATGAGCCCCTTGGAGAACGCCACTGAAGTGATCGAGAACAAGAACCTGCAGCTCCGAACACTAATTGCTCAGTGCCAGACCCGCCAGATGCAGAACAGCAATCCCCTCACCATGTGCCTCAACGGGGTGATAGATGCCGCTGTTAATGGGGGGCTGGCACGCTACCAAGAGGTACGGAGAGGAGGAAGGTCTTAAGGGTCACAGGACGTGCCACACCAGACATTCAGCATGTTGGTCAACCTGGGCAGTCGATAAGGCCAAATACCATCATTTACAAATATGACATATAATACTTTTAAAGCAATGTACAGATTCCTTTCTAGTATAATTACTGATGTACTGAATTCTTCTTACTCGTGCAAGTGTTCGTGTCTGATTGTTGCTTAGCAACTGCTTATTCACCCATCGTTGATTGAGCCTCAGACTGGAGCCTTATGGTTTCCTGCTGTGTGAACCTTTGCAATGGGAAATTAACCCGAGTCATATTTATCATTTATATGACTTGTCAACTGTGGAATGAAGGGCAGCAATAACCACTATGCAGAATTGTGGGTGTTCATGTCAAGGGCATGGAGAAAGGTCTTATATAATGTGCTCTTTGAGGAAAATATAATGTTGTAATCACAGCATGGTAATGCTGATTAAGTATCGCTCAAGACTCAGCAGATGTCTGTTCTTCTCAATGTCACACTGAACAGGCAGCCTGTAATAACCATACATGTTAAAAATCATTTAGGTTTGATTGGGGTGTGAAACACCAATCATTTGTTTTACCATTATTTCGAAACATCCTTAAAAAGCTGATATAAAATGATAAATTATCAAGTTCTGATTAAAGTTTGAAATGTTTGCATTCTGGAGACATCTTGAGTAACAAGGCAATTTGTGTTTTTTGTTTCTTTGTGTGGTCTAAAAGGCATTCTTTGCAAAAGATTACATTGCAAATCATCCTCAAGATGGGGATAAGATCACTCGTCTCAGAGAGCTGATGTTTGAGCAGGTAAGTGTAAAGTATTGTGGCAGTATTTTTAACTTCATAATCTGTCTATAGCATCTATTATGTGAACCACATTGATATAGTACTTTGATTTAGTTTTAAGGATAATTCTTTTTATTTTAAATTGGTTATTAGATTAGAATACTCAAAGCATTGAATCCTTGGAGTCTTAGAGTTCTTCTTCCACATTCATGATGCCTGCAGTGCCCATTGGGACACAGTGGTCCCAGTCTTAGTCCAGCTCATCTGTTGCTGTAAAGTAACAGAAACTCTGCTTCCATTCTAGGCTAACATTCTGGAGTTTGGGTTGGCTGTGCATGAGAAGTGTGTTTCACAGGACATGCGACCATTGCACAAAAAGCTGGTAGACCAGTTTCATATGATGAGGTCAAGTCTAGGACTACAGGTGGGTGTATATATATGAGTATTTATGAAACGTGAAAGATGAGTATTAAATCCTTTCGATTGTATAACTGCCAGTGTGTTGCTCTCATGGTCCTCTTGTGCTGTTGACCAGCCTCAGGAGTTCCCTGCCCTTGTGCGTGCCAGTCCAATGCACTTCGTCAGTGGAAGCCCACGCACCTGCAGGACCCCGGTGCCCAGCGCCATCAGCCCCGACGGCTCTCGGATGGTGATTAGGCGCAGGTGAGTCTACCGTGTGTTCCCACCTTTTATGCTTATTCATCCAGTGGTCTTCAATTTCCTACGTGGAAAAGACTCTGCCTCTCTCTTCCACACTGGTTCTTGAGGTTTCTGTCTTTGGATGGTTAAACTGGTGTGATCATTAGTCATAGGGTAATCCAGTTTCATAGAGCAGCCATGGAGAAATAATATGCATCAACAGCAAATGCTTGCAGTTAATGGAAGGGTTGGCCTTTGTATGTGGCCTATGTAGAAATGTTGGATTGTACTCCATTATTTCCATATCCTGAAACTTGTGTTCTGTGTTAACGCGCGGCCAGTCCGCTGACCTACCCAGCAGTCAACCGCTACTCCTCATCCTCACTGTCATCGCAGGCCTCCAATGAAGTGAGCAACATCACAGGCCAGTCTGAGAGCTCTGATGAGGTCTTCAACATGCAGGTAAGAGCCTCCTCACATCTGCCCTAGTTCTACCCCTGGCATTAATTACTCCTAGACATTTTCCTTTCCTCCTTTTCCTCCTGTAATTTAAGTCTACGTGAATAATTGCTGGGTTTATTAACTCACTGATAATTTCTGAACACAGTCTTGAATTATGAGTTTTTCCCTTTCCAACTAGCCAAGTCCCTCTACCTCCAGCCTCAGCTCCAACCAGTCCGGCTCCACCCATGTGAACAGCTCCGCTCCCTCCAGCAACAGAGGTAAGCTGAAATGACAACCCTGAAATCACACCCATTTCACAAAATATCCCATAAAATAAGATGTGTCGTATAATTTTCTAGGCAGTTACATTATGATTAAATAAAATAAATGAAAATGATGTGACTACTGCTTGAAAAGACTATCCCAAGTCTTTACCTCTCTACCCAGCCGATGCTCCCAGTGAGAGTTAGTAGTAGTTACTAAGGAGTTGGCCATTGACTGTAAATAGTGCTCATATATCTTCTTGTTTTATATGTTTTTAAATCCTAGCGTCTCCATTGCCCTCTGACAAACATAAGCACTCTCGAGATAACCTGTGCCTCTCGCCAAGGGACAGGCTCTGCGCTGGCATATTTCCCAGCCCACTGGATCCAACTGCAGTAAGACTTTACACAGCACATATTGCAGTATACCCTCACAAGAGTTAGCACAGTGCTATTAGATTCCATGTTTTACATGTATATAGTAGCATACGTATTATTTTGCAAATGTTCCCATTCACAGAGAACAATGCCACTCCAGATTGTGGATTCTACATCAACCCGTCTTGAACCAAGCCTCCCAACACTTGAGAAAGGTATGAAGTGTGCACATGTGGTTAAAAGTGAGCAAAGGTTTTCAAAGATTTTCAAGATATTTCAACACTTTATTTATTTATAAGTACATACATATTCTATTACAAATGCTGCTGTTTTAAACTCCTTTAATGAGCAATTAGGGAAGATCCTCATATTTGTTATATTTGTTGCATAGATCCTCATATTTGTTGTATAATAACATTACATACTTTGTAATTACTGACTACACTGATACAGATGTGTTATAGATGTGTCACACATCTGACCTCTCCCAATCCCTCCAGGCTTTTGGGAAGTATAATATGTGACTGCTCAGCCAGCCAAAAATATCCACCACTATGCCTCTGTCAAGTGACATTTTAGTCCCATGATGCTACATCTTAGAATAAGAGTCAAATGTGACAAGACATAGCTCTACTCTTTGTGACCCGGACCGTAGTTGCCTGAGGCTGAAAGACTTAGCTTAATGTCATCTCTGATTCTGCCATTTTACACTGTTTTCCTATCAAAGCTATGCATACTTTCATTCAGGTATTCTAAGGGTCCACAAGCCCACAGCCCACAAAATTATCTTTTAAAAATCTAATTTGACATGTAATTTAATTTAGTCACACACAGTAGTGGTCTGCAGGTTGCAAATGTTGTTTAACTATTCATTATTCTATCCAGTTATGTAAGAATGTAACCATGTTTTGCCGTTGAGATGCAGCCTCCTGTGCCGTAACCGGTTGTATAAACGTGTTTCCCATTCTTCCAGGAGCAGGATCTCTTGGCATGGGGATGAGGTCATATTCACCTATGCCCACAAACAAGTCTCCCCAAAAGGTATGTGAATGCTGGAATGATTACTACTTTGAACAATGCAGATCAATTTGTTGCCTTGATGACTGGAGTGTATAAGGGAAGCGTATGCATATGTAAAAAGCTTAGAACAGGACCTGCCTCAAAGCACATACTAAGTAGAATTAAAATAGTGTTTGTTGTGTTCTTTATATTATAACACTGGATATAATCCTCCTGAACTTGTACTTCCATATGATCCTCTGAACTTTTACCTTTAATGGTTTCTCTATTTGCAGGCATCCATGCCTCCCTTGACACCATCCCCCATTGATGGCCTGCCCCCTGGTGGCTTGGTGCTGAACTCCCCGGCTCGCTCTGGCAGCTGCAGCAGTGGCATCTCTTCCCTAAGCCGCTGCAGTGTTTCAGAGACCTGTAGCATGGATCCTGGTCCTTCTGACTCTCCAGTGCCTCTGACTGTCACCACACTGGATGAGCCCATCGTCCGGCGGGGAAGCAAAACGCCTCCTCCCTACAGCGTGTATGAGCGCAACAACCCCCGTCGTGCCACCCCCCTGCCTCACAGCCTCTCTGTCCCCCCAAGTATGGACACCTCTGGTCTGCCCCCTAAACCATATCTGAACCGCAGCCACAGATTACACTCGGAACCCCGCCAACGGACTGTCCCCCGTAAAGTCTCACAGCTATAACAGCACAGTATCATTGGAGATTCAGATTGTAAATGGTTAACATGGTCCTAAGGTGCAAAGGCGACAAAAGCACACACTATATACCTGTTTGGTGTGCCATATTTGTACCCTTTCACAGTTGGGGTTTCTTAATATTTCTTAATATTTTTAGGAGCCATTAAGAGATTTAACGTGCTGAATAAGATTATCTGTTTTAAAAAGGGCAAATAGTTTACTGCAAAATGTACACATCTGGCAGGTCCACATTGCATTTAGAGTACTTCAGCTTTAGTCAATCATATGTATTTTTGATAGATGTTTAATAATTATGATATTGATGTACAGTATGGTTAACAATAGTACTTCTTTGGCCTTACACAAAGGTCACACTGTGCAGCTAGTCCTGCAGCTCATTCGAAATGCTTTTCTGAATTGCTGAAAGGTGCTAAAACCTAGACAGTATATCTGATGAGTCTTCAATATTTTTAGACTTGTGTTTGCGAATTTCTTGACTGTCTCAGCATTGCACATATTAAACAATTTATAAAACTGTACTTTTTTTGTAATCTCGTAGTGTAATTGAAACAAGGCACATGCTAAATGTTAGGTAGTTGTAATGACTTTCACAAGCTAAATGCTTTGGGTTTTTGAAGGGAAACTGAAATACTTTCACATTGCACTATTAGAGGCTTTCACTGCCTGACCAAAACACCATCCTCTAAAACATTAAGTTCTTAGTGAGTACTTCGTAAAGCACATTTTGTTACAAAAAAACATGCATTTCTCTTTTCAGTGGGAACTTTCATATGATGCCTATTCTATACATGCATACATACATACATACATACATGCCCTGAACTCTTAAGCTATGGCTGAAACTGTGTAATGTGTACTAGTCTTCAATGTGCCATGTAATGGTTCTGTATGGATTGCTGACGTTGTGCCAAAGAAACGTACGGACGTTTTAAGTGCTGCAAGTATTTAGAGCTGCTTCATTAGAATGTGTTCAGTTGTGCTCTATGATGTACTTCATGTGCAGTTTGCAGAAGCATAGATTCTGGCAGCATGTGGCATGTATGTAAAGCATTAAGCAATATACAGTATAAGAATACAATTGCTGTGGTTCTGTGAGGGTGTCTTTGATATGACACAAATGGCAGCATTACATTGTTTGAAGAGCATCCTTCCCACGTGACTCTGTTGAGGAAATGGCTTTTTAATAAGTAATGGAGTCTTTTTTTGCTTTCAATATCAACTTGGAAAAGTAACCTGAATGTGGTATTTTATCTCAATTTTCGGTGAATTGGTTACTTACTAGTTATTCACGAAAGAAGAATGAAGTGTTTAAAAAAAGTAAATGATACTTCACATCAGGGTATGAAATGGAATGTTCGCATCTCGGCAAAGCAGATAAGAGATTTGAGCCGACTGCTATTATAACCAGAACAATTACAATTGACCGCTAAACAGACTCCATGCAATGTTAAACATACCCAATGTTAGATCTGACCACTGGGGTGCAGTATACACAGAAAACCCTACACATACTTGATACATGGGGTGGGGAAGATTATTGTGGATTTGTTAGCTGGCTTCAGTGGTCCTATAATTTACTGCAATAAAATGTTACAGTAACAATGATTGTACATTTGTATTTGGTCTGTTCTGTTCAAACTGGGCAATCTGCACTGACACCAGGACCCTGTGCTATCTGCAATACAGAACAACAGACATAATTGTTGAATTAAAGTCATTCAATTGACAGTGGAAATGCACTGAATTTGAAATGACAAGCAGAGAAACACTTCCTCACTCCCTTCCTTCCTTCTTTCCTCCCTTGCGCTTTGTTCTGGAAAGATGAGTATGTGAGTATGATTTTTTCATTCTATTCCGAGTAAAAAGAAATTGAAATTAAATGAGTTCTATGTTGCCATGGGGGTTGTAGCATTCTCAGCCCTAAACCAGATTAGGCTTTTTGAGCCTATAGCAATTGGGCCAACAGAGTTTGGGTGTAAAAGTACACCGCTTGACTTTAGTAAATAATGTGGTTGATTTTTCTTTTTCATTTTTAATATCATTAAAGCAGTGTTAATTTTGGCAGCTATTTTAGATTTAGTCTTAGTCTTTAGACGAAAATGCATATTAGTTTTAGTCACTTTTAGTCATTTTTATCCTCCTTAGTTTTAGTCTAGTTTTCGTCGACGAAAACTCAGAACATTTTAGTCTAGTTTTAGTCGACGAAGTCTCATTACATTTTAGTCTAGTTTTAGTCACATTTAAAAGTCCATCTTATAGCCACATTAAACTCCTTTACTTCCCTTCTCAGGCGCGGGGACCCCTTGTGTTGTGTCTACAATGGCATAATAGTCAAGCTTGCAGTACTTAAACTGTGGATGCAATTAGTCTCTAAAATACAGATCTCCTAGTATATGCCTACAGCTGAATTCCAATGAATTCAACGTAAATAATAATTTGAAGGCAATACTTAATTAACAGTATTATCATTAAAATATAAGAGAATATCAAGTCTAGATTTTGAAGATTCAAATGATGTGGTAACACAATACAACTACTATGCCTACCTGGCCTTAGTTAAATCAACCACATATCCTCCATATGAATTGCTGTGCAATCTGATAACCAACATATTTAGCTAGACAGATAGTTTGAGAGTTGAAAGTAATGCCAATGATAATAACAATTGCATAAAAAGACAAGGATATGTAAACCAATCACGTATTCATTTATTTTTTCTTGATTAATGTCATGCGTGGCCTGTCCTATAGTCCATTCTGCAATGCGTTTACTAGCTAGTTATCGATAGCTAGTATAACTTAGCTAGCAATCGATAGCTAGTATAACTTAGCTATGCTACCTCATAGTTAGCTAACGTTAGCTAGCTAAACGTTTTGGAACTCATTTGCCAAGCCAAACGGGAGGTTTCAATCGAAAATGACTAGCTAGTTGTACAAGCTGACACAACATATACACTCGACTGCCCTTTTGAAGTTAACTTAACGTTGGCTAATATATTCTAATAACTAGTTAACATTAGCTAATTATCATTGACAGTTACTAGCTCATTTACCTTGGCATAAATAGCAGGGTTGTCTTGTGCGCTTTCAGGTGCCTCTTGTTGTGTTCTTCCCACCTATTTTGAAGCCACAAGGTTTCTCTCCGGTTATTGCGGTGCATTGTGTTATTTTCTGTCAAGTTATAATTAAAGACTGTCCAGATATCTATTCTTATTTTTCTTCCAGTACCGAGTGCTTGAACTTCAGCCATCATAACGTCTGTTAGGGCGTCACTTGCATGTGGAGGAGGGATAGATACAGGACCGGGCAACATTCAACCAATGATGTGCATACAAGTTTAGAAAAAAAAAACAATTGTGACTTAGTCAACCACCAACATTTTCGTCTCGTCTCGTCTCGTCAACGAAAGTTAAAATAGATTTAGTCATAGTTTTTATTTATAAAGATCCGTTTTCGTCACGTCTTAGTCTCGTCTTAGTCCCGGGAAAAAGGTCGTTAACGAATATTTTTCGTCATAGTTTTCGTCAACGAAATTAACACTGCATTAAAGCAACATCATGTAACAATTTGACCTTAAAATAACTGCTTCAAAATATTTTTTGTGGCACACTTGCAATACGGAGAATGGCCACTGCCACAGCACCCCCGATACGCCTGGCATTGCACTGTGTAACTTTGGTGGACAGGGCACGACACCTCTTGCAAGAAGTACGTACATAATGCTTTATGGCACCACCTCATACAACAACTAGACCCTTCTGCTAGCTATGAGAAGAAGCTAGCACAGTATCCTCTGTATGGACGTAATGGCAGAGGCAACTAAAAAAATGAGCAAGAAACTGAACAAGAGTCAGTCTTGGACTGGATTTTACTTGTTGGCGAGAGATAAAAGAGACAGAAGGATGCAAGTCAGATGCCAAGCTGGCCTTCTTTCTGTTGGACTAGTCAGTAATAATGTATTAGCTGTCTTGCTATGTCTTGTGTGGTGCTTGCTTGATGTTTGGCTGTGTTCAGAAAGTTGTCAACCCGCTAACCCGTTAACCCGTCCTACCCGCTAACCCGTTATTTAACCTTGTCTGTGTCATTCCTGTCGAGATTGTAGTTTTTCCAGATGCCCAGTCTCATTTTAGGCTAACATCCAAATGAATTTCTCTCACGCCAATTTTTGATCAGTCTTTGTCAATCTCACGCCAAATAAGCCTTGGAAGTTTGTAATACAAAAGTAAACTGTCCAATGTGTATTATGTACTATGTACCTTTATCATGTCTCCAACAACATAGATTACACATTACACACACATTCAAGTGCTTAGAAAACCATGTGTATAGGCTGAAAACGTGAGCAGTATTTCAGCAAAATTAAACACTTTTGTTATTCTTTTGGTTGCGTAAGCGTTTATCTCCTATGTCACAATATATAAAACTATGCAGTCATATTTGTGTAATATTGTAGTATTATTCTACCTTGTCAGTCAACATGTTTCTTTGGCTTCTGGCGTTGTCTTTGCTGGTTCCATATCCTTCAGCTTGTCAACAAATTCACATGTACCACTGTCCATTGGGGGGTCCCAAAGCACGAATTGTTCGTATGACAGTAGTCACTTTGTTTCCCCCCCAAGATTGCCATCGCCAAAAATACCTCATGTTGAGATCATGTTGCTCAAGTCAAGGAAGGATCCTTGACGGCTGTCTTTCAAGGATGCTACATCATCGAATCCCGCTGAATGACTGTTACGATGTCTAGGATCCTTCGAATTCTACCAAGGAGTCCATTGTTCAGAGAATGTGTTGGAGTATCCTCTTAAAGCTTCCACAATCCTATGGCCAACCCAGTACACTCCAGACTGTTCCATTGTTTGTTCTCCAAATGCTGAGAAGGACTCTTGCCTAGCCTCTGAAGGACCCAACTTGGAAGGACTCAGAAGGACCCGTCCTACCAAGGAAGCTTCATTGACTTTGAGGAACACCCAAAGATTAAAAAAAGGCGGAGCTCCGCCTATGTGTGATTTGCAGGAACGTGGTGTTCTCTAGGACCTGGAAATGCATTCAACACCAAAGACGGACCATGCGAATCACACGCTAGGTGAGTAGGCCAGTCGGATCACAAAATTAGTTGTCAAGTGAGTTAGCTACAAACATTTTCGAAGTGATGTTGTGTGGTGATGCGGGACTGAATGAAGTGTATCATCATAATGTGACTGCATGAAAGAACCGCTGAACCGGAGCCTAACGTAACGTTTGCTAGCTTGCTAGGATAATTAGCTTAGCCTGAAAAGGTAAACAGGCTTGCAGGGCTAGAGTGTTTTTGCGTTATGTCATTCTATGCTTTTGCTCAACGGTTTTTACATAACATTAGTGCATAGACCGATGTTTAGTTGAATTTTGTAGTGTCCGACCGCGCGGTTGCCATGACAAAACACAAGGGTAAGTTGATTGGAATAGTGTTAACGTGGGAAGCAACCAGACAGCTCTGAGCAACTTTCAGACTCAAGGTTAGTACCAGTTTACAACACTTCTTAAAGGCAGGTGGCGTCGCCAAAGGGGGGGTGCTTTAAATAAGGCGTGTGGCTGAAATTCCTAAACGATCCATCGCAACAGTTTGTTCGTTTTTCATACACCTACCGAATCGTCTTCGTTGTTTACAATGTCAAACCAATTTGCTCCTGGAGTTTCCATATCGTCTGTGTCACTGCTCCAAGCACCTCTGATGGAAAATAAGTGTAGCTTAATCGGATGTGTTAATGAAGAGTGCCACTGATGAGTTCAGTAAGTATGCAGAGCGGGGTTAAGGTTGCAGGTTTAAGAATCAGTGGGAAAGGGTATGACATGGCATACGAATCCTGTGGGTGATGTCTTCTGATATGATTTCACGTATGGTCATTAGCAACACTAACACTAAATGCATTGGCCTACATCAGATTACATGAAGAATAGTTATAGCACCAATTTGGAGGGAGTCCAACAGTAAATTATAATAAGGAAAGGCTATACATAAGAAACCATAGGAACGGAGGGCTGCATACATGTTATGGTTTCAGATGACCCATGTGCAAAAGGTTCCATGACAAAAGCAGTTTGGATATCAAAAATTGCCAAGTGTCGGTTGTAAACAGAGCCCATTTACCATATGAATCCCTATGGGTGTTCCCATATTCAATAAAGAGATGCTATAAAACAATATGAAACAGTGTTGTGTAGTTTGGTTTATTCTCTGGAACTATTTTATGCCAGCAATACAACTCTTGTTATGGTTATCATGATCAATTTAACAGCTGTGGTTATTTGTACACTCCCGCTTGTGTTATTTGACTTAATTGTTGTATTGCTGACAGACATGTTATAAAAGACAATTGTGTATTTCTTGTTATATGATGAACACAACATGAACATACAGAAGATCAGGAGAATAGATATTGTTCTAAGTAAGTAATTCCAGGCAAGAATGAAACCTACAAACATTAATGCAACAATCTAAGAATATTTCCACAGTTTGGAACTGACATACGTGCATATTGTAGGTTCATAGGTTAGTAGAATTGGCTTAATATTAACTCAATGTTCTTTATCTTTTTGACCCTGTAATTTGCACATAGTCTGAATTGAAAATCTCAATGTTGTTTTGTCTCTAGTCACAACTAAAAATATCCCTACACCATTATATTATGAATCATGTAATGCATCATACTTTGAGCAAAGTGCATTTATGTTGTTCTACATATTTTGATATATTTTACGTACATTAGTTTAAATGCGCAAATGGACCAAATATCTAAATAAGCTTGATTGGGGACAAACTCTGATTTAGTCAGTTTGAATAGAAACAGCATTTTTAAAGGTTTTAGAGTTTGTATGTGTATATACGAATGTGTAAGTGTATACCATAGGAATAATAGGCATATTCATTTAGTTCTTGTCTCCCCTTTCCACAGGTGATGGCTCAGCAAGCAAGATTTGGTCAGAAATATTTTAAGGCTTTTGTAAGTGGCTTCTTTGTAGCAGTACCAGTGACAGTCACTGTTCTTGATCGCCTTGCCTATGTAGCACGTGTGGAAGGAGCTTCCATGCAGGTGAGATGGCTTGTTGTCTTGCATGTCACTGCCTGTATTTGTCATCTGTATTGATTATCAAGATAGCTGTGTTCTTCTTATGCCTACACTTGGTCCAGAGGACAGAGGGTGCAGCTGTAAATTTGATAAGTAATAGCAAGACAGAAGACCGTAGTTTCACTGGCTCAAGGCCACGATTTCTTTCTCCAGGTCCATTTCTCAGGTCAGGGTAAAAAGCGATGTCATTAAGTGCAGCCAACATGATCAACAAGTTGCAGGCGGTACCATGGTGACCGTGGTCGTTGCGTCAGATTCGTTTTTTTTGCTCCTCTCATATTCTGACATGAAATTAGGTCCGAATCCAATATCCATTTGTTCTTTTCTAGCCCTCCTTGAATCCTGATGGAGGTTCAGCATCTGATGTTGTACTTCTGAATCGTTGGAGTGTAAGAAACTACAGGGTGCAGCGTGGGGATGTCGTCTCTGTTTTGTAAGTAACCCAAATGTCAGAAAAATGTTTTATGAATTGTTAATTACAGGAGAGTGTAGTAAACAGTGTGCTTGTCACATTGTACTTGCCAGTCACAAGATACTGTGCAACCACAATTAGGGGCACAATATGAAGGTTTTAAACAGCTATTCTCAAAATACTCTTAAGTATACAGGTTCAGCATTCTGGTTGTGCAAGTTGTAAAAGAACGACTACACGAAGTTGAAGCAAAAATCAATGTAAATCCAATAGTCAGCAGTAGTTAAGCAAAATACTTTGGATTCATCGGCATCAAAATGAATACAGAATAATATAAACAATATATACAATACATTCATGAATAGAGCTGGGCGATATGGACCAAAACTCATATCCCGGTATTTTTATGCTGAATACTAATACAAGATATGTATCTGTATTTTCCATGAAGTGAGCTAAATGTTCAGTTGTACTGATGAAGCCACTGTAGTGACAATGTTCTGCAGAATGATTGAACTGCATAAATAATGCATATAGGTTTTGATTTAAAGTGATTTTCTTTTTTTAACTAATATTTTAAGCATTAACATTATATGTATATTATGATTTAACAATCTGTTGTTGGGAAAACTTACTTCTATTTATTTGCTGAAGTGTCAAGAGCCTGCACAGGCTGTAAATATGCTCACAAGAGTGCAAAGAAAGTATCTTCACAGTCCCACCAAGTAATATATAGTACTGTATGCGTGTTGTCCCCCAAAGGTGAGCTTTGTCTCACAAAGTGACCGAAGGAGAACTAGTTTTGCTTCCTTATGATTCCCTTCAGCTAAGTGATCCAATCCAGTTCAGCCCACGAGGGGCGGATGGTCTTTGACCCTTGCAGGACTTATTCTTCATAATCAGTGATTGTTTAGACAGCTACACAACTGTTTTTGTGCTTTAAATATTTGTTTCTTTTTTTCCAGGTCTCCTAAGAACCCTCAGCAGAAAATCATTAAGAGGGTCATTGCCTTAGAGGGAGATTTCATTAAGTAAGTGGGACCTGTAAACAATCCCTCGTGCTAAGCAGTATGACAGGATCAAGTCCTATATCCCAAAATCAGTACAGTGGAAACAAGTACTGGAAGTACATTCAGAGCACTGCAATACACTTTTTTGTCTATACCAGCAAATTTGGCAAATTTGTCCTAAGTGAAAACGAAAAACCGAAAACAGGATTTTAGACATTTTTGCAAATGGAAAAACAGAAATATAACATTAACATATTCAGTATTCAGACACTTTACTTAGCACTTTTGGCAGCAATTACAGCCTGGAGTCTTCTTGGGTATTTTGCACACCTGGATTTGGGGATTCTTCTCTGCACATTCTCTCAAGCTCTGTCAGGTTAGATGGGGTCGGTGGACGTCTATCCAGATTTTTGATTGGGTTCAAACCAGTTCAGCCCAAAGGACTCGGGACCAGATTTTCCTTAAGGATGTCTCTGTACATTGCTCCATTCAGCTTTCCCTCCACAACACCCCCACAGCATGATGCTGCCACCATCATCCTTCACTGTTGGAATGGTATTGGGCAGGTGATGAGCAGTGCCTGGTTTCCTCCAGACATGACGCTTAGAAATTGAGGCCAAACAGTCTTGGTTTCATCAGAGAATCATGTTTCTCACAGTCTGAGAGTCCTTTTGCAAACTCCAAGCAGGCTTTCCTGTGCCTTTTAACTGAAGAGAGGCTTCCGTCTGGCCGCTCTGCAATAAAGCCCGGAATAGCAGAGTGTAGCAGTGATGGTTGTCCTTCTGGAATTTTCTCCCATCTCCACACAGAATCTCTGGAGCTCAGCCATAGTCATCATCGAGTTATTTAGTCACCTCCTCTTACTAAGGCCCTTCTCCCCCGATCGCTCTGGTGGCCAGCTCTAGGAAGACTCCTGGTTGGTCTCAACTCAAAGGTGATCAAGAGAAATGGGACGAAGAGTTATAGCAAAGGGTCCGAACACTTATGTCAGTGTGATTTTTCCATTTTTCCTTTTAATACATTTGCAAAAATGACATCCTGTTTTCGCTTTGTTGTTATGGGAAAGTGTAGATTGAAAACATGAATTTAAACAATTTTAGCATAAGACTGCAACATAACAAATTGTGAGACAAGTGAATGGGTCTGAATACTTTCTGAATGCACCGTTACTGCCATTGTTTAGCTTCCTTGCAATAAAACATTTTCACCTTCCTAAGTGTATCAAATGTCACACCATCCAGTCTTGGATATGAAATGCTTTTGGGGTTAAACCACAGCATTTGAATTATCTTTCATTAATCACAGGGGGGGCAATATTGAAACAGTTGAGGGTATGTAATGTTCCAATATAACTATATTCCCTAGCAAATACACTTTGCATGCAACATTGCTTTGATGAACTTGCTTTGAAGACACACATAATCACCAACCAGTAGTAATACTGCTTGGACTGTATTGGCCTCAAGGGGGCAGATCATTGCAAGTTTAGATACCTGTAAGTCAAAAGCAAATTGTAACATCAGAAGCATAGTAAGACTTCAGGTTTCAGGAACACATAAATCATGACGCTTGAGTACATTTATAATTCATAACATTATAATTTAACTTCAGAAAATTAATTTCAGTATCTTCCTCCAGAACACTAGGATATAAAAACCGTTATGTGAGGGTTCCTGATGGACACCTGTGGATAGAAGGAGACCATCACGGCCACAGTTTTGACAGCAACAGTTTTGGACCCGTAAGTGTTTCCCTCCTCGAACAAAGTGGAGCAAGTTTGTCACAAACAACACTGCACCACTGACATTTGTCTCCCCATCATCGATCTGTGACAAGCACAAATCAAATGAATGCATTTAAAAAAAACTGAAAAACATTTTTCCCCATGACAGGTCTCCCAGGGGCTCCTTCATGGCAGGGCGTCTCATATCATCTGGCCACCCAACCGATGGCAGCGGATAGAACCCTATGTTCCAACTGACCGCAAACCATTGCTGAACTGGAGCCAAAAATACTCAGAGGATGAGGATGATTGAAAAAGATCTCACACAAACAAACTGTCACTGACACAACTTGCTGCAAACTGAAGAAGGAACATTTTATAAGAAAGTGAAGTGGCAATTCCAAATATTTTTAAGTTCAACTTTCAACTTTTGTGTTGATCCTCTGCTTTCCTCAGTGCCTATTCAAGCAATGAATTGTTTTTTCTTTTTAAAAAGACAAAGCATCATTAGGTTAAGAACATGCATCGGAAAACTGGATTTCATCAGTGTTTCAAATGTTTCTGTGCTTTACAATACTATGACTACTAAGTTGAACCATTTATGACTTTTATTGCTATTGAAGTACTCAATGGTGGGATCTGCAGAGTGTTAATTAAGGTGCTTGTAGTGATTCTTTTTTGGTAAAATAATGTTGCCATTTGACATTGTGCTGGTAAAAGTTTGTGCTGGTAAATATATCCCCAAAAAATATACATACCCACATGTTCCATATAACAAAATATGGAAAACTTAAAAGGCTCTAAACTTTCTGAATGCACTGTATTATATACACATACTATGTATACAGTGCATTCGGAAAGTTCAGACCCTTTCCAGTTTTCCACATTTTGTTATGTTTTAGACTTCTCTTAAAATGGATTACATTTTGTCCTCATCAGTATACAAACAATACTTCACAATGATAAAGCAAAACCAGGTTTTTGGAGTGTTATGTTAATTTATTCTTAATAAAAGTCTGGAATATGCCATTATGCAAGTATGCAGACCCTTCACTAAGAACTTGGTTTAAAGCACTTTTGGCAGCAATGACAGCCTCAGGTCATCGTGGGAATGATTCTACAAGCTTGGCACATCTTCTGGAAGTTTTTAGGTTAGATGGGGAGTGTCGTGCACAGCCATTTTCAGGTCTCTCCAGAGATACTCTGGGGTCCAGGTCCAGACTCTGGCTGGGCCACTCCAGGACTTTCACAGTTTCCCCAAAGCCACTCCTGTGTTTTCTTGGTGGTATGCTTTGGGTTGTCTTGATGAACTGTAAACATTCACCCCCGCCTGAGATCCAGAACACTCTGGAACCAATTTCACTCAGGATTGCTCTATATTTTTCTGCATCCATATTTCCCTCTATCCTGACTAGTCCCTGTACAAAACATCGTTTAGTATCAGTTTGACTGTAGATATGGTATTGATGGGGTGATGATCAGTGCCTGGTTTCCTCCACAAATATCATTGGGAACTATGGCCAAATAGTTCAATCTTAGTTTCATCAGACCAGAGGATTTTGCTTCTCATGGTCTGCGTGTCATTCAGGTGCTTTTTTGCAACCTCTCAGTGGGCAGTTTTAGTGAGGAATGGCTTCCATCTGACCATTCTACCAAAAAGGCCTGATTGCTGGAGTGCTGCACTTTCTAGAAGGTTCTCCCATCTCAACAAAGGAACTCTGGCTCAGGAACTCAGTTTGGCTGGGTGGACAGATCTCTTCTATTTGATAATGAAGGAGGCTCTACCTGTATCACAGCTCTACGGGCAATTCTATCAATCTCATGGCTTGTTTTTCTCTCTGACATACACCATCAACTGTGAGATCTTATAGAGACAGGTGTGTGCCTTTCCTAATGTATGTCCAATGTACAGGTGGACTCCAGAAGCATCTCAAAGACCATTGAAAGAGGGATGATGCATAATTAAAGGTCTGAATACATGTCTGAAATATTTGTCTTATTTTTTTAATATTAACAAAACACAAAACAAAATCCATTAAAAGAGGTCTGAAACATAAAATATGGAAAAACTGTTTGTGTGTGTGTCTCTCTCTCTCTATATATATTTATATAGATGGAGAGAGATTACGCACCGACGACTGTTCGACAATTCTGAACACGCCCAAGATGATGACGCAGGTCTATGGAATTGGAACTTGTATGATACTAGAGTTGGAATAGCTAGCTAGCTAGCTGCAGTTTGCCTGCCTTGAGTAGTAATAAATGGCATTATATGTGAGCGGTTGCTCTTCTTAATATCGTACAATTACATTGTGGCATTCAAGATATCGAGGACAAGACAGCTTTCTGACTTCCTTGTAAGCTGACAGCTGTTAACGTGAGTAGCTCACTGGCTAAATTCATTGTGAGCTAGCTAGATAGATTTGATAGCTAAAGTTAGTTAACTGAACTCGTGCAGATGTTAATGTTACATATAATATATGTATAGACGTATTTGTTGGCCCGTTGTTGAAAGGAGACAAGCTCATTCCCTGAGAGTCTCGTGTTGTCAAGACAACAAAATGAAAAGCATGATCATAGCTGAGCTTTACTGACGTAACATAGCCAGTGAAAGCGGTTAACACCAGTGGTTATGGCAAGGCTAGCTAGCTGGCTAGTCGAACAACCATCGTTAGGTAACTTTAGTGAGCAAGCTTACTTTGTAACTTGCAGCTAACTAAATTACAAAACTAGATGAGTTCAAGCTAACTTGATCTTAGATAGCTCTTAGATCTCAGATCTACTTGTATTATCCAATAATTAGCTATCTAACCTTCACGGTGACTTACTAGCGAATGTAGAGCATCCATCTCCAATGTCCAAGTATCATTTATGGCCACGTATCCTCTCAACAGCTTTATTTTAACAAGTCATTAAGCTCAAGCTTCCACCTCTAAATCGTTAAGTTGCCTGTTATCTATCTAGCTTGAATTAAGGTTGTTTGGCTTGCTAGTTAGTTAGCCATGTTGCTAATCATTTTCTGTTTCCAGTGAGATTGATTCAAGGTATAGTGACCTCCTTTGACTTTATTGTGTTTCGTTTTTTAACGCTATAACATTTTGTCTTCATAACAGACAGGCACACATTGCCACTGCTCCTGGAAGTTGACAGCAACCCTGACCCAAACATGTCTCTGGCACAGAGGGTGCTCCTTACCTGGATATTTACACTGGTCTTCCTTATCATGCTGGTACTGAAGCTCGATGAGAAGATCCATTGGAATTGGTTTCTTATATTTCTTCCTGTGTGGACATTTGACACTATTCTCCTCCTCATGATTATTGTTAAAATGGTGGGCCGCTGCAAGCCAGGCTTTGATCCACACAATGCTACCCAGGACCTGAAGAAGAGGATTTGGTACTTGGTGGCCATGCTTCTGAAATTAGCATTTTGTCTAACACTTTGTGCCAGGCTCGAGAATCTAACGAATATATACTTGAGTTTTGTTTTTGTCCCTCTCTGGGCATTGATGATTGGGGCCATGGTAGAACTTGGCTACAATGTCTTCCACTTCAGAAGAGATTGAAGACTTGGTTTTTGGTTCAGGGAAATCACAGCTCTACTGGGTCTCTACTGT
Organism: Clupea harengus; assembly: GCF_900700415.2. Lineage (NCBI taxonomy): Eukaryota > Metazoa > Chordata > Actinopteri > Clupeiformes > Clupeidae > Clupea > Clupea harengus. Next base: position 26,448 of record NW_024879938.1, on the reverse strand, counting down.
TGACTTGAACTGTCAGTACTGAACGTCAAACACCACATTTCAGTTTCATCCTGTAAGCAGGTTAGGCCTTTTTTACCAAAGTGACCAAGTTGACAAAAGAGAGACATGACTTGGCGTGATGCGTAAGGGGCTGTGCATGCTGTGCAGACTCATTTAGGTAAGGTCAAAATAAGATCAGGGTCTCCACGTAAACATCTGGATAGAGTCTAAAATGTGTGTAGGCAGTGGGGGCAGTGTATATTTAGCATACATGAGCGATACACTTACACTCACACACACACACACATACAGGTGTCGTATAACACCTTTCTGCCCCACGCCATCTGCTGAGGTGCTTGGATGCACTGTCTGGGTTTCCATTCATTGCCACAAGACTTTGATGGGAGGGAAAACTGTAACCACTGCAGGACACTGGTATTGTAACTATTTTATCATGTCAACTCCTCTGATATTTTGCACTAAATGCTTCTGTGTGTCCCACTGTTGTGGCATTTTATGCATTTAATACCACCTGGCATTTGGTTTACAAATACTGAAGTGATATTTAATAATGTCTCGTAGACATGTGGGAGATTGATTTAACATTAAAGTAGCCTAATTTATGAATTGTTTGTTTTGTGCATTGTAACCTAAATAAAATGTGCTGGTACCACAAGATCTTTGTTATGCCTGGCCTCCACCAGTAGGTTGTGCTCCTGTCCTTTTCGCAGTCATGTGCAACAACACTCATAGAAACAGACCATTTCTGTATGTTTTGAAGTAGTCCAGTCCAGTGTAACTCCTTTAAGAGACAAAGACCTTTTTATTGGTCCTGATTCCCAACAAAGTTAATGTGCATCAGCCAGGTTTGTTTTACAGTTGTGCTGGTCCTATGCAGGTGCATTTATTCCTGTAAGTCAGATTTTTATTTACATTTGCACAGGTTCTATATTCCCTCTACCAAGGAACAAACAACCATGTACTAGTCTCGGTCACCTTGAAACATCTCCAATGTCAGACAACTGAACATTCATCTCTGTAGATCATATTACAAATCTTAACGCTTAGTAAAATGTTATTTTAATACTATTTATGCTTAGAAGTGCTTATTTTACGAGTAAATATTCATTCAAGAAAAAAGTTTCGGTTTGAGTTCTGAAGAACAAGTGAAACCCTATTTAGTGCAGACCTTGACTAATGTAGCTATAAATATTTGCTCACTGATTTGGCATTGTTAGACATAGATATTTTACATAAATCCTGCACTAACAATCCAGTAAATTATAGAGACATGCCACAAGTCAGAAGTTTGTCACAAGCTGTAAAGACAAAGACAGCGGTACCGCATCCTTCACATACTAAGTCCTCTGTATATTACATATCTGACTTTACAGAATTCTGAATACCTATGGTTTATAACTTTTAGGTCTTATCATCATTGACACAGTTTTGAATGCATGTCTGTAATTAGTTGGATAATGCTCTCTGGAGATGTTGGGCCATGTACCCCAAAAGATACCATTGCGAACTCCCTTATACCGTGTTTTGTAGTATTTCCCATTTAAATTTGCTGACATACAAGAGTCAAACCACCAGCCAGAGCTATAGTAGGCGCCACAGTTTCCAGATGGGTAGAGGTCATTGTCTCTGTCGGGAGTGGAGAAGGACTTCTGGTCATGGTTAAATGTTTGGCTGAAATTAAGAGCATCTCCTGCTGTACCAGAGTAGCGATCTACAGTCAGTCGATAGTGCTCAAGTTCGCTAGCCACTGAAAAACGCTCATAGGTTGCATATGCTTTAAGTCCTTCAATGTCTTCCAGCTGAATATGTAGAACCATCTCTTGAGCTTGAGTAAGCAGGTGAATCTTGTCATTTCCAAGCCAAAATTCACCGTCCAAGTGTCCAAAGCCCCTTTTGTATTCATTCCAAGATCGGTTGAAACTAATACTCCCATCATACCGCCGCTGAAGTAAAGTCCAGCCCCCACCATTAGCCTCCATCTCACAGAGCACAGAGAAGGAGCTGTTCCTCAGGTCAGGCCTCACCGTGAAAATGCCATATTTTCTTGGTTCCGTTGTAGTGAAATCAGAGCAATCTTGAGCTGGTGAGACATAAGTTATGTTCATATTAAGAATCATCAAACCAGCATATTTTCAGTTGTCTTGAAATGTAACAACAGTTTTAACATGCAGGTGTGAATACATTTTTTATTCCGTGCTGAACTACTACATATTTCAGAGCTGCCCTGTCAGACATAGGGTACGCTTGCCCATTCCTTTTGGTCTTGCACAAAATTGTCTTCTTATTGGACTGATGTCTTTCAATGCTTCTCCAAAGCTTTCAAGAAGAACTGGAACCCAAATTCAGTTCTATCTTAGGAGGAACTGGGATATTACCCATGACCAACACATACGAAGGTCAAGCAAGGTATCTTTGGGTATGGTTATAAAAAAGAATTGTAAATATGTGGAAATGTGATTCTGTACCTACCTATGAAATGTACCTGAGAGAAATGGGTACTAAGCTTAGATAAGATCAGATACCATAGCAATGACGAGTCAAATTACTTTGATAAGATCTGGAACCCTCTACTGATGTAAATAAGGGGGAGGACTGACTTACTCCTATTGCTGTGTAAACTTATATAGACATAGATCACTGTATATCTCATCTTTTTTTCCTTCCTTCTTAATGCCTGTAATATGTTAATAACATTCGTAACCGTGATGCTTGACACACTAAGCTTTGTTCATTCTTCATTTAAAACAACAAATAAATTGTTTAAAAAATCTTCTGCATCTCTAAACTAATACATGTTCATCAATAAAGTAGTAAAGTGGAGTAAGGAGTAAAGCATACTGAGTCACTTCCCACAGAAGTGAGATATTAAAGGGTTAAGAGCGCTGTGTGAAACTAATTTAAAACTGCCTGACTAACAGCCTCCTCCACCCTTCCTGACATTTTTTGAAAGCATAACATCTGTTACTCAGATGACGAGAGAGATTCATATCCCCTGTCCTCATCACTATTGATCATTGTTTTGAGAATAGTTTGGCACACTCCGTGGCGAGGCAAAGGATAGAGTCAGCACAGCTTTAAACACTGTCTGCACCGTCTGGGACACACACACTCACCATTCATAATAGTTTGTGCTTTTGGAATTCACGAGTCACAAATTATTAATGGGATTATCTGATTTACAAAAGCTTACCTTGTCAGTTACTATAACAAGTGTTTTCAAATAACTGGTTCTAACTACATCCTTCTGTCAGTAATAAAGCTTTTCAAATTTAAAGCATGAAGAATATTTGTTGTGAAGGAACACTATGAAAACTTCACATACCTGGATAAACAACTCCACTGTTGCTTTTAGGCTTTAGTGGTATCGGATGGTCTTCTGGTATCCTCTCCACAGTGAGGGACTTTGACCCCCTCACCTCATCTGTGTACTTGGCTACTCCTACATATTCAGGTGGCTTCAGGTCCGTCGGTTCACTGTTGTTTTTACGGCCTGGAATGATATGTGATCGTCCCGTTTTGGCGACTTTGCCAATGGGGACTGGGTCCTGTTTATTCCTCCTGCTGTTCCGAACAACAGGCTCTTGTTTCATGATGTTTGATGGCCTCCCTTTGGTCTGGGTCTGGTTCTGGTTCTGGTTAAATAACAATAGCTTCTTCAGTCCACTGGTGCTATTAGTCTTCTGTGTCATGGATGCCTTTGATTCATCTGTCACTCTGTCTTCATCAGGCCTCTTCTCTGTGAGATAATATGACTGGTTCCCTAAACTCTTGCTTTTCGTATCATCAACAGAGCCTGGATCTTTTGCCTTGACCTCACTGAGAGTGATACCAGTTCCTTCCACAGAGAGGCGTGTTGGATTATTTGCAGTGTTCTGGGTATTTTCCACTGAAAGGTGGTCCGATGATTCATCCATTCTGTGAGGAGGTTTTAATTCTCCCTTTGCACTGTTGTTGTTGTTGTTGTTGACGACACTTTGGCCTATGGCCTTCAACTGGACCGTCCCATGAACATTTTTGCTTTTGTCTCCCCGTGGCTGTTCACGGCTCATAAGATGACTGTGATTTTTGCCACTGTCTGCAGGAGAAGATGACTGATTCCTTCCACCAAGGTCCACAGTGACTGGGTTTAATGCCTTGTCTCTGCTGCCACCCTCAGTGATGTCACCTAAAGGACGGTGTGGCTTCCTTTGTCCTTTGGTATTGTTGATATTATCTTCTGTGCGTGGGATTGACAGTTTCATATCATCAGTCTTGTGGGGTATCTGGTGAGCCTCTGGGTCCAACTCTCTTAGCTTATTGCCAGTTCTTTCAGCATCTGTCAAAACAGGATTCACCTGCCTCTCGCCACTGATGGCCTTCACCCCAGGAATGACTTTCCTCGTCCTGTTTCTGATGCCCACAGACCTGTCCTCAGTTTGGAATTTGCTTGCATTCAATACATTGGCTTTGTGAATGTTGTCCACTGAGGGTGTGTCTGAATTCTTCTCTGCGTCTGTACTAAGGAATGGCTTTAACCGTGCCTTGGCGCTGTCTGCAGGTCTGCCCTGGGAGATGAGTTTTGCCATATTTGTTTTGTTTAGGTTGACAAGTTGTTTTTGATGGTTACTAAACGTTTGGTTAAAAGGTTTCAATGCTCTCTTCAAACCGTCACTGTCATTTTTCCTGTCCAGAGGGGATGAATGTGTCTGTTTAATATCACCAGTCTGTTTAACATCACCAGTCTGTTTAACATCACCAGTCTGTTTAGTATCACCAGTCTGTTTAACATCACCAGTCTGTTTAACATCACCAGTCTGTTTAATATCACCAGTGTCCTTAATATCACCAGTCTGTTTAACATCACTAGTCTGTTTAATATCACTAGTCTGTTTAATATCACCAGTCTGTTTAACATCACCAGTCTGTTTAATATCACCAATCTGTTTAACATCACCAGTGTTCTTAACATCACCAGTGTTCTTAACATCACCAGTCTGTTTAACAGCACCAGTCTGTTTAATATCACCAGTCTGTTTAACATCACCAGTCTGTTTAACATCACCAGTCTCTTTAATATCGCCAGTGACTATAATATCACCAGTCTGTTTAATATCACCAGTCTGTTTAACATCACCAGTCTGTTTAACATCACCAGTCTGTTTAATATCACCAGTGACTTTAATATCACCAGTCTGTTTAACATCACCAGTCTGTTTAATATCACCAGTCTGTTTAATATCACCAGTGACTTTAATATCACCAGTCTGTTTAACATCACCAGTCTGTTTAACATCACCAGTCTGTTTAATATCACTAATATTTTTTATATCACCAGTCTGTTTAACATCACCAGTGTCCTTAACATCAGCAGTCTGTTTAACATCACCAGTCTGTTTAACATCACCAGTCTGTTTAATATCACCAGTCTGTTTAATATCACCAGTATGTTTAACATCACCAGCCTGTTTAATATCACTAATATTTTTAACATCACCAGTCTGTTTAATATCACCAGTCTGTTTAACATCACCAGTCTGTTTAATATCACCAGTGTCCTTAACATCACCAGTCTGTTTAACATCACCAGTCTGTTTAATATTACTAATATTTTTAACATCACCAGTGTCTTTAACATCACCAGTCTGTTTAACATCACCAGTGTCTGTAACATCACCAGCCTGTTTAATATCACTAATATTTTTAATATCACCAGTCTGTTTAACATCACCAGTGTCTGTAACATCACCAGTCTGTTTAATATCACCAGTCTGTTTAATATCACCAATCTTTTTAACATCACCAGTCTGTTTAACATCACCAGTCTGTTTAACATCACCAGTCTGTTTAATATCACCAGCCTGTTTAACATCACCAGTCTGTTTAACATCACCAGTCTGTTTAATATCACTAATATTTTTAATATCACCAGTCTGTTTAATATCACCAGTCTGTTTAACATCACCAGTCTGTTTAATATCACTAATATTTTTAATATCACCAGTCTGTTTAACATCACCAGTCTGTTTAATATCACCAGCCTGTTTAACATCACCAGTCTGTTTAACATCACCAGTCTGTTTAATATCACTAATATTTTTAATATCACCAGTCTGTTTAATATCACCAGTCTGTTTAATATCACCAGTCTGTTTAATATCACCAATCTTTTTAACATCACCAGTCTGTTTAATATCACGACCATAAGTGTTTGGATTTATTTCTCTGGTCAAATTGCCACTCACCTTACTGCCAACATAAATATGATGTATCTTCTTCCCAGAAGTATTATTTTGAATCTGTTCTAAGATCGGCGTGTTTAAACCAAGTAATTGTGTGATGTTTTCATTTCTGTTCTCTTTGTCAGAAGGCTTGATGTGTCCCAAAATGAATGTTTTTTGGTCAAGGTTCCATGCATTGTTCTCTGTCTCTGAAACCCGCTTCTCTCTGTCATCAACTTGAGTTTTACGGACACTGGAGTTTGTGAAAAACTCTCTTTCCTCACCCACATTCTCACTTCTGTTTTTAAGGGTTAGTGTTGAATTTAGCCCCCTGCTATTATCAACACTATCAAGAAGCACTGAACCTGCCCCCTTTGACATGCTTACATTTGAAATAATAGTGAATTGGCCTGAATTTTGGTCAACTTTCTTTTCATTTAGTGAGTCCAAATCTTTTGACTTTGTGTTTCCCTCTACTACCTTTTCTGAAGGAGGTGGATTTTTAACCCAGCCATTTGAATTCAGGTCGTCTTCACCTCTGTCTTTGTTGACTGGGCTCACACTCTTCCCCACACCCATGTGTCTGTTGCTTGTTAATGGAGCAGTGGTTTTGAGGTTTTCTTCACTGTCCATTATAACTGGGTTTGTCTGTTCTCCTTCACTGTGTTTTAAAGATGATACATTTGCTGTTCGTTGGTTGCTTGTATTTGTAATCTTGACACCAGCCTGTGTATTCAGTCTCTTTTCCTTGGTATTTCCAGACAGATGTGTGGCTAATAGGGTGGACTTCTTCATACCACTGGTAGTTTTTATTTGTGGCCGATGGGGCTTCAGGTCCAAATCCTTAGCACCAACAACTTCATCATCTAATATCAGTGGATTCATCATGGTCAACTCTGTGCCATTCCTGTTCGTTCTCCCCACACTGAGTTCCTCAGGTTTCTTCAGCTCACCGGATTCATTCAGACTCATTAAGGTGAGTGAGATCAGGTCCTCTTTCGCATTATTGCTTTCAGTGTCATCTAAACTGACTGGAACTTTGAGCTCATTCACATCTGTGTTACCAATTTCCCCACCTGGCACAATTCGGCTTGAGGTGATTCTCTTACTGCCACTGTCCGCCAAACTGTGTATGTGGAGCACAGTAACCTCACTGTCAGGATCAGTCTTTGCTAGAACAGTATCAGTCACTCTGGATATGTGATGTGACTCTTTCCTCTCCTTGCTGGCATTGCTCACTCGTCTAGTGATTGTGACTGGATTTAATTCCTTTGGGATTATACTTTCATCTGTAGACAGGGGGGCTGTCTTTGCCATCCTACCAGTATCTGCTTGCCGAGGGGTCAGTTCACTTACCTTGATCACCTTCAATCCTCCTTTCGCATTGGAAGGATTCCGTACAGTAGTATTCCTCACCTTAGTGAGTGGTTTTGTCCCTTTCGGTCTGGTTTTATTTCCCACACTCGTTCGGCTCTCCTCCACCATTCTTATGGTGGTTATGGGGCTTGATTCCATTTCTCTGTCCTTCTTTTCATCAGTGAATGTGTTCAATTCGTCCCCACGAGGTTGAAGAGTGCTTGTTTTCCTTTGAGTAACCTCAGTTATTTGTATGTATTCCCCGGGGTCTGTGGAGTCGGCAGAAGTCTTTCTTTCCTCCTCTCCCACGGTGGCCCCGGGCTGCTGCTGCGGCGGCTGCGGCGGCTGCTGCGTCCGCTCCCCTCTCTGGGCGCTCCCCAGGCAGCACCTCCTCAGCTGGCTGACCGTCTCCTTGAGGCGCTGCAGCTCCCTGCTCATCCGCTCCAGCTCCCTGAACTCTTTTGGCATCTGGACGCTCAAGGGGGGCAAGATGATTTGGTACGGACAAGCGTCTTCCCCCTCACATGGCCCCGCAGGTTGTAACCTTGCCCACTGGGGATCCCCCTCTGCCGTCTTGCCGCACTTCTCACTTCGGTTTAGTGCCAGCAGGCTCCACCACAGACAGAGCACCGCCAGTCTCATGGTGCCTGAGAGGTTATGCTGTTAGGTGAGCTTTGTCGGTCTTTGTGAGAGAGGCAGACTCACAGGGAGGAAAAGGGCAGAGACTGGAGGACAGCCTCCTGCCTCGTCGCTCCATCTGACATGCATGTGGGATGGTTTTATTACCAGCAGAAAGAGATACGGGCTGAATCTAAAGAATGTGATGCATAAGTAAGCACATTAGCAAATTATAATATGTTAATGATTAGATGTTTATTCATTATTAATGGAATCATTTAAAAATGAATTGCTATATACAAAGTAAATTTAAGGATGAGCTTGATTAGTAGTTCAAAGCCCTTTTTATTGAGCATAGTGATCTTGATCTGAACATTAGTAATAATACCACACACTTGAGCATATTTGAGTTCCTCAGATGTGTGAAGGACCATGTGCACGGGAACATGTGCATTTCTGCACGTGTGCTATAAAATTCAGATGGTGGACAGCTTTTCAATTTCCTATCATTAAAAGGCATCTACATCTGAAATGCATTGTTAGTGCTTGGCTAGCACTGTTCTCCCTCTGGTTAGCAGACGTCAGCTCAGACCTGTTTACACCAGGCCTAATTGTATCCATTTCAAGAATATCTGCCAAGCTATCTCAAGGTCAGATTTAAAATTGAGTTATGGGTACAAAAAAAGTTTCAAACTAGGAGTAATCATTGTTTTTAGGTGTGGGTCCTCTGATCTTGCATTGCACATTTGATCTGAATAAAATGATAAAACACAGAATGACATGAAACCAAAATCTTGCATATTGCACTTGGAGAAATACCCAGTCAGACAAAAGACTTTCTTTAAAATGGGACGCCTCTTAAAACAATGTTTATAAATCATCAAGCAATGACTTTAAACAAGGCTTTGTTTCTATTCACTCAAGTGGTCTCAAACCGTTTAGAATGTGACATGATGTAAATTCAAACTGGTACAAGGCCATCTGTTCAAGTTCACTGACCACTCACCACAGTGACCGTACATGGACAGTTCTATTTTAGTCAGAGAGCACCACGACAACATGTTTCTAATTTGCCATAGAGAAAGCTAGACCCATCAGTATCACAAACTATGTAAACAGTGGAATTTTTCCATTTACCAGCTTGAGCAAACATTCAAGCTGAAGTCCACGCTTAGTTGGCTGACTGGCAGGGTACCTGATCCACTTCAGAGTGAGTGGTAACTTTGTTTACAAGATCAAGTGCATGCAAAATAATATGCCTCTTGTAAAGACAAAATGCCCTCATGCTCTTCGCAGTCTCATATAAAAGTGAACATTGTTTCGGTGGGGAACCTTGCTGCTGTTATTATACCTTTTGCTCTTGCACAATGGAAGAGTGAGCGCCATGCAGCTGGGATTGATTAGCAACACTGCGTCAACAACAGATAATGTCAGGTCCTTTTGTTTCCGTCACAAAAGACTTCATAAAACCCTTGGCTAATTCTCCTTAAGACTCTTTTCATTGTTATAGGTAATAAAGATGGCAACTGCATTTTCTGTCTCCAGGTTTAATGTCTATTTGCTGTTCTCCATGTGTGTGTATAATGTTGAACCTAAATCAGTCATAGCCCTATCAAGTTAAGCATATGGGTGATGGAGAGATTATGTAAAGAAATGAACCATCACGGGGGAATGCTGGCTTCAAGGTGATCTAGTAATGTGTTGCCCGTGACACCACTCCTGCCGTATCATAATATCTTGTTAGATATGTATAAGCCTGTCATGTAGGCTATTTCATTCTCCAAGGTTTCCTATAAGAACCGGAGCTACACGGATCAACTTACTAAGCTTTCGCCGTGCAGTATACTGCAGTGTCACAGTGACAGCATTTATTTCACAAGTCCGACGGTGCCCTCTGGCATTCATCACAGAGCTGTTGCTGGAGCCAAGTATGAACCAAATCAGCACAAACATCACCAGGGCCTGCAACCCCTCCGTGTCAGTTTTAACTGCGTGTTGATGTCATTTGTTTTCTTTTTCTTGAGTGAGGACCATTTGGGAAAGGAGAAATAAAGCGCCCTTAGCTGTGAACTAAATGCAATAAAGCATTAATAAAAAGCATAATAAATGTGCATTTATGCATTGATACATATTATGTTTATGTTTGGCTTGCAAATGGTTAGACCTCCAAGGTTCCTATTAAGTCTAATATAAAAATGTAGAAATGTCCTTTAAAAGTGTAGAAGTGTAGTTCTAAAGACAAAAGTTTTAGCCAGAGGTGGTCTTTTCCAACAACAGTGTTCTGTTGACTATTGTCCAGACAAGATGACTCTTCCTTTTATGTTTTCAAATACTTATAATACATAATCATTTTAATGATCACCACCATTTTTGTGCACTCTTCCAAAAATTAGGTTATAGCCCAATAAGTGTGTTGTATCGGTCATATCTTAACAGATTTATCACATTAATCATAATTGTTTCTTTTGAGGTTATGTAACATGTTCTTACACACACATAAGGGAAGGTGCTATTAGAGTTCTTCCACACACATAAGGGAAGGTGATATTAGTGTTCTACAGTTCTTCCACACACATAAGGGAAGGTGATGTTTATATTGCCTTGAGCTTTAGGTACAGCATTGATCTTTTAACTGAGAGGTAAATGGGAAGATTTACAGACCCAAAAACTGAATCTTTAATTCAAAGTGATTTTTGCCTGAACTCTTTCTTTTAGAAATCCTACAAAATGATTATAGACTGCTGGTGCTGTTCCAGTGGGGAGAAGCATGTTTTGATACTGCTCTGAAGGTTTAATGGATCCCTTGGTCTAGATAGAAATAAAGAAACTACAGATAAAAGACACAGGTCAGACACATTTATGTACATATTTACAGAAGTCAAAATACTCACACACATTTCTTACATTGTTTTACAAGAGTTTGCACTCTCTCACAACACACAAAGATACAGCACGGGGCCAAAATGACAGATAAAAATGATCTAGAGGGTAGGAGGCTTAGAGAGAGAGAGAGAGAAGGGAGATAGACAGATTGATTCAAGACAGAGAGAGAGAGAGGAGACACTTTAATATACTCCATTCATGAAAGCACATCAATCCAGCAATGTGATCTCATGAGGCAGATATCCAGGGCTGAAGTCAGCTCTACACATGGCTGATAACTGATTCTATGCTGGAATTCTTTGCCCTCAGGCTGGCATTACCAGACCAATTCAGCTGCCTCCCAGTTGTGAGTATAGTCTGGAAACCCTCAAATGAGAATCAATCGAACTAGTAGACTTTCTACTAGAGTCATCTGTGAGCCATGGAGAGGGTCTCAGGTGACGACAAAGAGGAAGAGCTGGCATTTCGAAACCAGCTATCCTTACAACTATGGCTGTGCTTGTAGTGGATTCACACAGATGCTGCAATGGTGTCTGTTTTTTGTGTGTTCAGAGGTTATGGATACTATGGATACGTTTGCTAACACCTGAGCAGAAAATGGGTCTTGAAAAGAAGGACGTGGCTTTTCTCTTTGCTGGGTTCAATATGAGTGATACAAGCTGATCTAATCACTTTCAATGTAATATTAGTCTACACTGATAAGCGATGCCCCTAACCCAAAACCAATCCTTATGGAGGGTGTCCAGACCACAATGAATGTAAAGAGTTTGTGGGATGGCAGCGCTAGGCTACTTTGCCCCTGATCTCGAAGGAAAATTCATCCATCTTCCTCCTCACACACACACACACACACACACACAGGGCTATATGTTCAAAGTCTAAATAAGTGGCACAGTTGTCAAAATATATCATATTACTTTCAGTAATTATGTAGCAGTGAGAAATGCAACAGCTACTTTGTTGCACGGTCTGTGTAACAAGTAGCCCTAGTAAGTGCTGCATTCCCGTCCTGTGTCAGATCAATGGCATATTCACACAACGTCACATACTGTACAGGAAAACCACTATTTAAAAAAGAAAATCATTGCACAAGTCACTCAAAGAAGTATGCTATATTTGAACAAATGCACCAATGTTTAGTCCATGAAAATGAAGCCCACAAGCTACACATGAGTTGCATGAAAGGAGAGAGAGTAGCAGGGATCTACTATAGTCGAGGTGAGAGACAACCTATCTTTTTTCCAGAGTCTGGGGAATGTGTAAAAACTCTTAGGACATGCAAAACAACACCGTGACACCCGATTGGTTGTGATTTGTTGTTTTGATTATTGTATAATGTAAAATCTCATTGACTTTGGCTACAGACAGAGAGTGCACCTTGCCTCAGGCTTCTGGGCCACAGGGGCCTGACTTGACACAAGTCCCAGCCAGTGTTACGGCTCAGGTTAAGGCCCCAAGCGATCTGAGTGGATCCGCCCCAGTCAAAACAAACTCTGTAACCTCACCACTGATTTGACTACACAGCACATTTTACTCCAGGGTAATGAAAGGTCCTCCCTGATACATTTCAGAACTTCAAATATTAATCTGAATGGTTCACCTAACTATTTCCCAAAGAGGGTACAACAGCTAAAGCCTGAGGCTCTGCACCCCAGTCAGGAGTGTGTTCTCCTTTACTGGTCTATATGAATACAGTGGACCAACACTGGTTTTTGACACTGATCTTTCTACTCTCCTCCTCAATTTTGTGCAAATAAATACAGTTTGACACTCCTGGTTGGGTGTGAAGTGAAGATGAGAGCAGAGCAGGGCGAGGTGCAACAGAAGATGACTCTCTTGTCTGGAAGGCAGAGGATGGTACGGTCTTATGGCCATTCTCACTCCAAACCTGACGTAGAGCCAGAACAGAAATATTTGGCAAGTTGTTTTGAAATGGTATTTACACTGGAGCCAGTCACAGATTCTATGTGTAGACTGGCAGATAGACATTTGAGACAGGAAGCTACCTGAAAGCGACCTATAAATCATGTATGCCAATTGTGCTAGATGTTCTATACGCATCATATTCATGAGGCATGAGGAAAGTGGGATCAAAAATCCAATCGAAAACTGACGGGCTCATGCCATGCTCACCCTTCCAAAAATTGATGTTATGCCCAAATGCCTTCCTCATCATCCTTGGTTTTGGCCATGTGAAAAGCATAGGAAAAACATATTAGTATGACCTAAAGAAAGAGTGAATATCATATGGCCAGGCCTTCAAGTCTACACCACAAAGATGAAATGACAGCATATTTATCAGGTCGTCATTCCATTCTAAAACACACGTTGACACAAATTTGGTGTCTTTTAAGTCACATGACTTGTTCAGCTGCCATGACTGACATACTTTACCCTATGCAGCTGTCACCAACCTGATCAGGAGATGGTTTGTGATTGGTCTGGTTGGCTTGTGTTTTCAGGTGTCCATCTTCATAGCTGTCTGCCATTAACTTCATGCGGTTTTGAGTCTGCCAAAAGCAGAAATCAGTCACAAAGAGTGAGGGAAGGTAAGGCAGGAAATGGGACTTGATGGCAAGTAAATAATAAAAATGAATTATTGTTTACTCATTATTGTCCTGGTTTATGCAGAGGGGTCATAACCCTTTAGGGGTCAGTACTGTATGACCATAGTTTCAAATGGACAACCGCACCATTTCGAAGATAAATATTTTGATATTGGTATAAGAAAACTTAAAACAGAGGCAAGTTAACTCCATATTACCTTCATTTAAGAACATTTTGGTATTGAGGAAGTAAGGCAATGTCAACTGAAATGATTGGTATGACTCATGGGATAGCTTGTACCTGATTGGTATGACTCATGGGGTAGCTTGTCCCTGATTGGTATGACTCATGGGATAGCTTGTCCCTGATTGGTCTGACTCATGGGATAGCTTGTACCTGATTGGTCATGACTCATGTGATAGCTTGTACCTGATTGGTCATGACTCATGGGATAGCTTGTACCTGATTGGTCATGACTCATGGGATAGCTTGTACCTGATTGGTCATGACTCATGGGGTAGCTTGTCCCTGATTGGTATGACTCATGGGATAGCTTGTCCCTGATTGGTATGACTCATGGGATAGCTTGTCCCTGATTGGTCTGACTCATGGGATAGCTTGTACCTGATTGGTCATGACTCATGGGATAGCTTGTACCTGATTGGTCATGACTCATGGGGTAGCTTGTCCCTGATTGGTATGACTCATGGGATAGCTTGTCCCTGATTGGTATGACTCATGGGATAGCTTGTCCCTGATTGGTATGACTCATGGGATAGCTTGTCCCTGATTGGTATGACTCATGGGATAGCTTGTCCCTGATTGGTCATGACTCATGGGGTAGCTTGTACCTGATTGGTCATGACTCATGGGGTAGCTTGTACCTGATTGGTCATGACTCATGGGATAGCTTGTCCCTGATTGGTCATGACTCATGGGATAGCTTGTACCTGATTGGTCATGACTCATGGGATAGCTTGTACCTGATTGGTCATGACTCATGTGATAGCTTGTACCTGATTGGTCTGACTCATGGGATAGCTTGTACCTGATTGGTCATGACTCATGGGATAGCTTGTACCTGCATTTTGAGCTGCTGGACCAGACGGTCCTTCTCTCGGCGCAGTTGGGCAACTTCTTCCTGTGTCTTCTTCTTTTTTGAGGAGGACAGCTCCAGTAGAGCAATATTGGCATCTTTCTCACTAATGGCTGCCAACAGGGCCTCCTGTCTATTATGCAAAGGGACATTTTATATTTTAGTCACCATTTACAATATGTACACACACGACACACGTCTGGCTTAACCCTCTGGTAGCAGTTACACATTTCCATTTAAAAGTAGGAGATTGAAGTAGACGCACTCAGTTATGTGACCAACATTTATCTGCATTGCATTAAGTCTACTGGCATTCCGCACTAATATTTTCAGATTATGTAAGTGCATGGACCAGATTATACGCCAAGGGTATTGCCAAGTAGTTGTTTCAGAAACAATGTAATGACTTGAATATGCAAGTCTGATAGTAATTCACTTATTATGTTGACCTTGCTTAAGAGGCGGTCAGTCCCCTTTTGAATATTTATTACTATCCATTACTGATCCAGTACAGACATCTTTTGATCTTTTTACTTATTTTGAATGTATGTATGTATGAATGTAATAGACTTTCTGGGTCTTCCACATGTATTAACTTTAAAGGAATTAACGGAAAAACCATTACAATACATACACTTTGACTGTTCTATATTAGTGCTCCTAATACAGTTACAAATGAATGTGAGGAAGACACCATAAGAATAGTCCTACATGCTCTTGGGGGAAGAATGTTACCAAAACCCTGGAATGTTCTTCAGCAGTTTCTGTTTAACCATTTTATAAAGAACCCTTTATAAATGAAGACTCCTTTATGAGTAAACTCCAACAGATGGTTCTAGGCTGAATATTTAAGCTGTCTTTTGTTGAGGAAAAACCAAGTGTTTTTTCTTTATTTTCAAGGAGTATTCTGAGTAGGATACAGGAGACAAGTCTTACTTCATCTCCAGTACCTCCTCCAGGTGCCTCCTGCGCTCAGCCCTCAGGGTGGTCAAGTGAGCCTCCTTCTCTGCCAGAGACTGCTGGGTAGATGACATCTTAGCTTTCATGGACTCCAGTTCCAGTTTCACCTTCTCCATTGCTGCAAGCAGTTCTTCCATCTTCCCAAAGAAAAAGGCAACTATTAATCTAAATGCAACTAAACCAGATGTTACAAATGATTACACGTCCACCATTATGTTGCTGTTCTCAATGATCGTTAACGGGAGACACAGTTTGACATTCTTCTATATATGACATCTTGTTTGTTCTTGCTGACTTGACACATGTTGGCTATGTCTGTGACAGACCTGTTTCTCCTGGTGTGCCCGTGCAGACTCCTCCTGAGCCAGCACCATCTCCCTCTCAGCCGTGATCTGGACACTCTCCCTCAGGGCCTCCTCCAGCTCCTCTATGCGCTCGGCCTTCAGCCGCAGAGAATCCTGAAAAGAAAGGAGATGACTTTCAATTTAGACAAGAGTTTATTTACGACGTTAGTATAAGAGGCAATTGTATGTACGATTGGAATTCCACGGATTCATTTGTTCATTTTGTGACTAAAATGGCCTCTTACTGTAAAATGTAAGCCATTACGTAAAACAACCACACCTCTCCTCCAATCAATTCCTGTAAATGTAGCTGTAACCTGGTATCACCTGGACCACGCCCCTGATCTGGGAAACAAAACCCCTAAGTCTCCTTTGTTCGTCCTCTATTACTCCTCTCTTACTCTTACTCGTACTCTTACACTGCTCTACATGCCAGCTCTCTCTGTGAGTTATGACTCCTGCACCAGACTCTTTTCTTAAGGCAGCGATGCAAAGAGCCCGCACTGCTAACCGAGAGTAGGCAAGTTTAGTTAGCACAAGCAGCTGCAACGAAAGTCTGCTAACTAACTTTACTTGCAACAGGAGCAACAAAACGAGCTAGAGATGGCCGCTAACCATGCAAGGACAGCAAAAGGAGCGACCAGTTTCCTCCAACCTGTACTATCAGAACACTGCACAGCAAAGATTGCAACCAACCTCTGAACCACAAACTCTTTCCAGCTCATCAAAGGACAGCGGCAGCATGCCAGAGCACCCGTTCCCCCCCAGGACTGGTAACATAATAACAGGGCATGTGTAGCTAGCATAGCATAATTGTTACATGGCTGAGCATTGGACTGATTATCTTTCGTTAATGTTCATTTATTGATATGGTTTGTCCACTGAACTTTATTGTTGTAACACCTTTTCATGGTTTTGCCACACCATACGCAAGTTAATGTTAGTTATGCTTCACACAGACGCAGGGTCCTGCATGCAAACGAACCATCCTCTTTCCTAACCTGGCTCCATCAACTTACTGCAAACTGCTTACATTCACATTCCATGGCCTTGAACATAACTACACATGCAGAGAGGAAAGTCAAAGCTCCCACTTTACACACTCCTTTGTGTCTGACCTCAACCATGTGTTTATGACCATGTACATACACACTAATGGACCATACGAAGACCGAAACTAATTCACACATTCTTCCTGGCACGCACCCAACACGCACACACTTAAGCCGCATGCTTGCACACACTCAAACACAAACTCTCTCTCACTCACAAACACACACACACTGATGGAGATCATTTCGAAACACTGTTAATGACTTCAGAATAAGTGCCTTGTATTAATATATACCTTGTATGAATCATGTGCTTATGTAAGCAGGAACATGGCTTTTCTGTGTTTCTGTGTGTGTGTAACTTAGATTATTAGGTGCCACTTAGTCTGCATATGTGCAAGAGCATGTTTAGACCAGAGGTGATAAGAAGGGTCGAACTATGCTTCTTTTGACCTTGCAAGACAGGGAGCCTCGGACGTCAGAGACCCACCACGTGGTTATCCCTGCTGACAAATTGTTTTGGCGCCAGAGAACGCTAAACTTCTATCTATATAAGCCTTGTGGGATGTGTTTAATAGTGCTTCTCTCTCGTCTGCTGCAGGCTGGGAGTAAGCCCGGGCTCCCTCTCTCTCTGAAGGAGGGCCCGTGCTTCTCTCTGACCTGCCAGTACGTGGGTGAGCCCAACAAGCTTGTTGTTGTCTAATTATTACTCACAGTTCCAATGTGTGCCACCACCATGTGTTCAACGTAATTGATCTGCAGTTGTATTGGATAGTTGACGCCTATCCAATCGGGTGAGATCACCAACATTTTATTGGTGCTGTTGTCAGGATAGGACCAGTATTATCACGGCAGCCCTCATTTGGAAAGTATTACCATTTATGCACAACTGCACCCCTGCACCATCTGGGGTCACAACCTTGTTGTGGTGGTGCAGCTTGTGTGTTCCAATAACGCCTAAAGCTGTCGGCTGGTGCTCCAAGCTCCTGGCAGGGACAACCATGCTGAACAGGTCGAAGGATAGGAACCAGACAAAGAGTGATCTTTTTTCTAGTTATTACAGTAACCAGAAGCAGAGAAAATCCATTAAATCTCGGGGAGGCTGTGGCCACTCATCCTAGCAACAGAGAGGCCATGACGCATGAGGGCCAAAGCCAGCAGGACGCCCTCAGGCCCACTAGGCCACTACTACACCCGAAGAACATCACTAAGATTGGGAATTAGAGGCCTTATGTGCCACGAGGCGCGCAGGAGAGTAGTAGTAGTAGTAGTACGACTGCACCCTCATTTATTTGGTGCCCGTCCATGGTACCATTGTACTGACATTGTTCTAGTGAAGACACGTAGTGTACTTACAGCACAGACTGTGACATATCTCAGACACACTATTATATTCACTCGTACATTAGCAAACCTTTCAGACCAACTACAACTACAGACAACCCTCAACATTCTGTTTAGAATGTGTATTTGAGAAGTCTGATAATGAGTGAAGAAGGTTTGTGAGGATAGTATGAGTGGAGTGGCAGGTAAGCTGAAACATCAAAACCTTTTAGACATTTAGGCCTAAGAACAATTTCTTTGGTTTGTGTTATTCCCAAATTTGAGTGCTTAAAGGAAGATTTGGGGATTTTTTTTAACTTTTTTTAAACCTATTTTTAGAAATTGGTCCAGTACTGAGTGTCTCTTGTATATTTAAACATACAGTATATGTGTGATATGAGGTCCAAATGTATATTCATTCAACATTGGGTTTGGGAAAATCAGGAGATAGAAGTAACTTGTCTATGCTTTGGTGCATTCATTACAAATTGAATTAAGACACTAAAACCAACCACCGTAGAATTTCTATACAGTGGAATCCAATGAGGCAAGCATCTGCATCAAAGTAAACCGTTTCTTTGAGGTTATTGAGGTAAACAGACGCAGATGTATCTCTGTATGGATCCTTTCCATGTTGACAGACACTTATATTAACATTTATGAGCCTCTCAGTGGCGAAAACAAGCATTTACTTTGATGCAGAATGCTCATAAGATTCCACTGTATAGCTGTTTTGCGGTAGCTGGTTTTAGCGTTCTAATTAAATACTGGACCAATTTAGATCGTTAAGTGTCCCTAGTAGCATTTTGGACCCCTAAAGATCTAAAGAATAAGAAAAATCCCAAAGTTTTCCTTTAAGTGCAGATCATGCCCAGCAAGCTCTAAAATGTATGACGGTGGTGAATTTGTAATGAATGCACCAAAACATAGACAAGTTACCTCTATCTCCTGATTTTCCCAAACCCAATGTTGAATGAATATACATTTGGACGTCATATCACACATATACTGTATATGTGTCATATACTGTATGTTTAAATATACAAGGGACAAGATTAGAGAGAAATATACTGTAAAAATATCCACAAAAGGGTCTATTTTGAAGGGCATCTTCCACACAATCATACTCATTCATCTATGATCCCGATTGATTCCTGAGACTAAATCCATTACCTGCTGGGGGCCGTCACTGCTGTTCCTGCCTTTCTCAGCGGCGTGCTTCTGGGAGCTGGCCTTCTTGCTGTGCTCCTTTATTTGCCTGGAATGAAGCACAGGGGACGAGTTCATCAAGGACACACTGAAAGAGGGGAATGATGAAGGTCTTGGTTCTTTGGGTCATATCATTAGTTTGCCTTCAACAAACATTTGAAGTCAATCTGAGCTGCACTGCGCTGAATGTACCATCAAATGTATTACACCATCACACCATCATACCATGTAATGGTCATTGTAATGTTAACATCACTGTAATTACTGATTTTGGTCTCTGTTAGTGTAATAAGATGCCAATTAAACAGGTCTGGAAGGACCTCTAAGGACCTTGAGAGGGTAAGAGGTCATAGGTGCCTACTGAATGACAAACTGAAGGGAAGTCACCTGTCTTCACAGTTTTAAAGCTGCACACAGGAAGACAGTAAAACCATGCAGAAGGCCATATGGACCACTAGTCCAGTCTATGTCTGTGTGGCTCAAAATGGCTAGGGCTATATATGTCCATTTTTAGCTATAAGGGGGAAGGGTTTTGTTGAAGAACTACACATGTTAGCTCAAGGAGAACTACAACTAAGGGGATATGGGGATGTCCACTAACCTCGATGTCACACTAGACAATTTGCCAAGGAAAGGGTATAGAAGAAAGAAAAATAAAAAATCAGAAAGAAGAGAGAGGTAACTCAGCAGTGAATCTAAAAGGGGAGAAAGACAATCTGCAACATGTTAAATCAATCTTTAATTAACAAAAGGATCCTGCTGACATAACTGTAGAAGTAGCTGTAGTAGTAGTGATAATGAATAACACTTGTAGCGGTACTAGCGGTACTAGGCCTACTAGTAGCTTTAAGAACTGTGATGCTTACACAGCCTGCAATACACCTCTTAAACTTGGCAGTCAAATTGCCCTGAAAAAGGACCACAACCTATTATAATTACAATTACCCAGGACAACCCATTACAATTACCCAGGACAACCCATTACAATTACCCATTATAATTACCCAGGACAACCCATTACAATTACCCATTACAATTACCCAGGACAACCCATTACAGTCTCATATCAAGAAGCTACAGGGGCACGTTTTTATAGTGGAATGTTGCTTCAGATTTCAATAGTGTTCAAAACACATTGGTTGATTTAGCATATTTCAGGTTCAGCTTCTAGGCTTAAGCTCTGTGTTAATTATGCTGATAATAAGGATGATGACACTGATGAAAGAGAGACTGAGCAAAGTGAGGCATCCCTCAGACTATTCAGACTAGTTAACAGAAGTTGGCCTGGCCAGCCCTCCATAACATGGGTAGTTTGGTTAGGGTTTATGGATCCTCCATCCACAGCATCAACAGCAGACAAGGTTAAAGAGGTCTTCTTCAACACAGTCACAAATTGAACAGCTTTGGACTGTGGTGATCACCTTTTGAATCCAAGAAGGCAAAAACGGTTTACTGTACTGACCTCTCCAGCTCATTGATTATTCTGTCTTTGTCATTCTTCTCATTTTCCATCTGACGCAGGATCTCCAGCAAACGGTCAACCTCTGCCTGGGCCTTCCCCGAATCCTCTCTGTGTCTGGTCACATCTGACTCCAGAGAGTCGATCTTCTCAGACAGCTCTGAGTTGGCCTGTGCATCGGCTGCTGCATTCTTTGCCTGAGCCGATCATCCACACACACAAATGTATGGTGTAACAAGAACACATGGCAAACAAACACAATGGAATCAAATCATTTTGTATAAAAGATGAATTACTCTGAAAAATAATCTGAAATATGAACTATACTAGAAATAGAAACCTCCAATAAGAGCCTGGTCCTACACTACAAATAATCCCAAACCAAGGACATTCAAAACTGTGGCATTATGCATTGGGGAGTGCTGATCGTTTGTGTCTGCCACTCTAACCCTCTTTAGATGGCTCTCCAGCTTGCTGCACTCCTCTCTGCGCTGCTCCAGGGCGATCTCAAGGCTCTTCAGTTTGGAGTCCTTCTTCAGAGCGGCGGAGGCTAAGGAGGAGGCATGCTCTTTCAGATCCAGCAAGGAGGTCTGTGAAGAAGGAATTTCTCATGTCAAGGCAGGGTATTAACACATACAACCAAAAGCACTGCTTGAGAGGGCCAGCTGTACTATAGCTCCATCCTTTCGGTGCTGTACATGTATACCATATCTGTCTCAAACCTCAGTAGAGAGAAAGAGAGAGAGAGAGAGAGAGAGAGAGAGAGAGAGAGAGAGAGAGAGAGAGAGAGAGAGAGCGTGAGAGAGCGAGAGAGAGAGATTGGTTAAATTCATATGAAGCTGGCAATCACAAATTACCACAAAGCACAGACAAAGCATCATGTTAGTCTTGTAATAGCTGTGGGTTGCTAGCTTGATCAGTGTTGTTGTAGGCATAAAGTGGTGGTGTATCAAATTTAAATTAATATTTATTTAAAAGGTTAAAAGACAAATTAAATGAAACAATCAGGCAAAGAAATGAATTAAAAAGTGGGAAAAGGTAAGAAAAGTAAGGCTAAAATAGGATGCAATCAAGCAGCCAAAACATTTTCTTTATGACAAATTTGTTTTACAGTTAAGAATATTCTGTAGAAAAAATTGACTGGGAATATATTTAAAAGTATTAAAGAAACACATAAAGATTTACAGCATAGAAAATATCTATAATATGACGTTTGAACAAAGATTGTGTGTTATATCATTTACAATGAAACATGTTCCTGCAAAACTTAAATGGCACTCCTATTATATTACAATAACATTTTGGGGAAAAGACTCCAAAGTCACCAGTGTGCAGTTCTACTGCACACCACTAGTCTCTGCAGTTGTTCATCTCACCTCTCGCTCTGACAGGTCTCCCTGTAGGAGAGACACCTTCTCTTTGAGCTCTTTCAGTTCCTTCTTGCTCGTGTCCATCTGATCGGACTTCTCCCGCTCCTCGCGGTCCCTGTGCTCCTTCAGACGCTCAATAATGCGGTCCTATACACAGCACACGCACCACAATTTGAAAAAGGATCAACAAAATGTCAGATATAATGTTACAAAGCTTTCAAAACATAAAATAAATAAAAACATTTTTACTATCATTCACAGAACACACAACACTAACATACAATCAACCATACTTCTATGTATGTTTTCATCCCCATGACCATTAAGTTATGTAGTGGTAGTAGGAGGAGAAGGTATCAGTACTATTCAAACTAAAGTATTCATTCATACATTAAAACACACTACATAGTCCTCATAAAAACGGAAGGTAGTCTGGAGAGACCTTCTCAGCTAGGGAGTCCTCCAGAGTACTGAGCACAGTATCTGTGTTGGAGGTATCGGTCTGGAGAGACTTCAGTCTTTCCCTAAGGCTGCCTATCTGCTTCTCCTTGTCTTTGAGCTGCTCCAGGAGGTTCTCAATCTGGAGACAGAACGTTAAGCAGACATATGTATTTTAGGATATACACTGTTTGCATGATAACATTGTTTTAACATAGCAGAGCTTCACTTGAAGTCGGGCCTTAAAGGTGCAGTTAACAGTTTTGTTGTCAAAAAGTTAGTCAGTGAATATTACCTTTGACTTTTAGCGAGGTGCATGGTAACAAATTCATTTCTGACAAGATCAAGACAGTTTACTTATGAAATATCCACTACTTAGCTGTAACAGATATATAATACGATAAAATTGAAGTGAAATTATTACTTCTATTGTACATTAGGATTGCTAACAATTTCATGGATATCTTTAAAAAAAAGTAAGTGGTTAGAATTTAATGCATAGCCTGTATCAGCCTGTTATTGTTGATGTGTTGTTGTGTTGGTGTTTAAAATGAATGCCATATCTGAACAGATTTCTGGGCTGCTGCTCACAATTACATTATTAA
This sequence comes from Clupea harengus, assembly GCF_900700415.2. Lineage (NCBI taxonomy): Eukaryota > Metazoa > Chordata > Actinopteri > Clupeiformes > Clupeidae > Clupea > Clupea harengus. The sequence continues at coordinate 2,991 of NW_024879938.1, read as the reverse complement.
CATTTTTCTAGAAATAAAGAATCTTCTAATAAAGATAGTTTAGACCCATGTGAAGATGCCATAAGACTCTGGACTGCCTAAGAATAACAGAATGACAGAAGACTCCATGTTTACGCCACGTTTATCATCTGTGCCTAACAATATTTGATAGATGACTTGCTTGTGCTTGTCTGAGATCTTACCTTCTTCTGCAACACATTGACCTTGCGTTCTTTAACATCTAGCATGTCTTTGAGGTCGTGGATCTCCCCACTGAGGGTACTCTTCTCCTCCGACATCTCTTGGATCTGCTTGCTCTTCTTGTTCAGCATGCTCTCCTTCTCCTCCAGACGCAGCCGCAGAGCATCCACCTGCGAGCGTGAAAGTCACATCGGGGTGCAGAAATAACAGGGTTACCACCATTTCGATAGATTATGGCTGTTAAATATTACCCAATAGGCGAATGCTTCCCACACCTTCACAGGCCACAGACTTTTTTTGTGCACTTATTCTGCCCCCATGTGGTATTACAAAAAAATGCAGAATGTGTTCAGTCATAGGGGAAATATATGTGATTTCAACTGTAATGCGTGGTTTCAACTGTGATGTGTGACTGCTTGGTAAGAGTCTCAGCATGCCAATTCATACTAATGATTTCAATGTCATCATACCTCTGTTTGCAAGATGGCTGCACGCTGTTCTTTAGCTGTTAGTGACTCTTTGAGCACCTCAATGTGTTGTTTGCTATCTGAGAACTGGTTTGTCAATGTTTCTAGTTTGGTTTGCAATCCCAGGAGTTGAGTGTCTTTCCTGGAGAGGTCCTGCTTCACTTGATCCATCTGGCAAAAAGCAGAATTACCAAAGAAATGACCAAAGAATTACCAAAGAATTACCAAAATCACTTAAAATCACAAAGCCTCAACAGAACACTAAGCATCATTCTAGGGAGCACATTCAGTAGCAGGTTACCTTGCTCTTCATGAATTTGGTGTGGTTGCGATAGACCTCCATCTGCTTGACCTCCTCCTGGCGCTCCTCACAGGTGAGAGCACTGCTGGAGCGCAGCATCATGACCTGGTCCTCCAGCTCCCGCAGGCCGCGCTCTAAAGAGCAGATCTGAGAGTCCTGGGGAGGGACACAGGGGTGTCACTGCACCAGGGCTTAACCAAGACCACTAGTGTATTTCTTAACCCATTTTGAAATACATAAAATCTGTTCTTTAGCTTTTGTACACTAGTTGAACTACCTTTACATAAGTAGATCTGCCTTTACCTTTTCATAAGGACACAATTGTGTAAATTGTGTATCTCAGAGTCTCATACAAATCTTTTCAATGAGATTAGAATTTATGCATGAGGATACCATTAATTTGGAAAGCACAAACTAGTAGCCTGCAATATTCATATTCTTTAAAATGGCACCATAATACATCTTTTGTCTTTGTCTCCCTTCTTTGGAGGATTTTCTTGGTGGAGTCCCCTCAAGGACGAAGAATGTCACATAAGAAAAAGAAATATGCAAGCAGATATGTCTAGCTCACTCTAGCTGATATAGTATGTAATGGCAGACGAGGTTTGCACTGTCAATTTTCCAGTAGCTGTGAAGAATTCCTGTACACATATTTAATTAATGTCTCCACACCTATGGCTCATTCTGGAGGAATGCCTAACATTTTTAAAAGAAAAAGAATCGAGGAAAAAAAAATGATAGCAAAAACAATAGCAGAGGAGATGATTTTTTTTAAAGACGTAAGCAAACTCAAGGTGTGCATTCCTGAAGTGAGTTTAACAGTGTCACCTTCATCTCAATGACTGTTTGCAGGGCCTTGGTCTTGGTTGAGTCTGGGGTTCCTTCATAGCGACGGAGCAGCTCCTAGAGACAGCAATACATTTTCATACAGTTCACCCCACAAACATGCTCTATACACATAGTATTCACTGTTTTCATGTGATCTATCATATGATTCGTTGATAACTGGTATTCATGCAAAGTTGGAAGAATCTGAAGATTAAAATCATGAAAATGGGTAACAGTAACACACTGTGCTACCAAGTACTTCCCCCTCAAACATGCAATACCTGCTCACTACTGCTATCACCCCTCCCTGCACCTCTTTCAGAATCACTTGCATTCTCAGTTTTGACTGACATTTCAATCCTGCCCATTTGGTTTCTATGAACATCTGATTGGTAGCAGCCAAAGTTGAAGCAGCCAATCAACAAAAATGCTCTCTGTAATGCTGTTCAGTGAGCCTGGCTTGAGCCATTGGAGACATCTGGAGCCTTTAGAGACCCATGCTCGCTTCAAATAATAAAACTTACATAAAACGGCTTGGAAATACACAGTTGCCACAGCAGTATCCCAGCTTGCAAATGTAGCTCTGATTAGGCTCCAGTGTGTCCAACCAAAGTCATCTATGGAAAATGCTAATACAGACATAATGCACTTCCGAACAAACCACTGCAGAACAAGACACTACCAAGTATTGTTCGGCATCACTCTAAGTGTGTTAGCTAGGATGTGGTTACTGTATAGGTGAGGTCAGTATGCATCACTCTAAGTGTGTTAGTGCTGGGATGTGGTTACTGTATAGGTGAGGTCAGTATGCATCACTCTAAGTGTGTTAGTGCTGGGATGTGGTTACTGTATAGGTGAGGTCAGAGGTCAGTATGCCCACCTCCCTGAGTGCAGCCATCTCCTTGTCCCTCTGCTCCAGAAGGTTCTCCAGGTGGTGCATGTGCATCTCTGCCTCAGCCAGTCTCTGGGTGCGCTCGTGATCCTCCTCACTGGCCTTGGCTGAGGGGCTCTTGGTGTGCAGCATCTCCAGCAGCTTCTTGATGGAGTCATCACGGGCCAGCAGCGTCTGTTTCTGGGTCTCAATGCGAAGCTCCATCTCCTCCAAGGTGCGGCGCAGCAGGAAGAGCTCTCGGGCCTGCCGCTCATGCTCCTCTGACGGCTCAGAGGCCAGGGGCTCACTGGGGGGCTGGAGGAGCTGGTTCAAGTCACGCTGAA